>NC_092215.1:8893981-8962573 GCF_043381705.1 Parasteatoda tepidariorum | reverse complement strand
CTAACGTAAATTTGTAATATAAGGGCATTTTTTGCACTTTTTAAGGGCATTAATTGAGATTTTTTTGGTCATCAAAATCTGGGCTCTAATTATTACAAATTATATTACAGATTATTATTACATATTATATTACATATTATTATATTACAGCCGAGAGAGCTAATTTGTCAATTTCATGACCGACAGAACGAGGACCCAGCGTTGACACCACAAAATTTCTTCTGTTCCCTTCAATACGTGAAGAGTTTCCAGTGTACTGCACTTCCACAATTTGAGACCCTGGGCAATTAGATTCCAATACTCTTATTCAAGCATGGATACAGCCCCAAGGTCCGGGATAGCCTGGTCGGTAGGGCGCTGGGCCCATGTCCGAGAGTTCGTGGGTTCGAACCTCACCGGCCGAAGACTCCCCGTGTAGTAAATGGTGACTGATGCACGTTAAATCTGTCGAGTCGCAAAGTCCTCCATGTTCCCATAACAAATCAATGCCTCTGGGGGTACTGGATTGGAGATTGATCGTTCTCTGACTCAGGTCAAAATTACGATCTGTGGATGAATGAATGGGTTCGCCCTATAAGCGAGTGTGGCGTATGGGTGTGGCAGAAGTCGAATTCTTGGCCATAGACGGTGTCATTGGAAAACAAGAACAATCGCACCCCTCTGCCAACAACAACAACAGCATGCAGCCCCATAAATCTGATGCTTACCACAAAAAATAGTAATATTTTCAATTGCTCACGATAGATGGCATCACCAGATAAACTATATAAGCCACATTCCAAGGCTCATTTGACAAAGTACGTTAACTACAACCTAACATCAATGTCCATTGCCTAACATAAACCTAGCTGCAATGTCCAATTAAATTTCATTTTTATGGTTTTGAAACAATGCCAGTTGTAAATGGTTAAAAAGCCGTATAGTTCTGTATTTCTGTATCTTTAACCATACTAGTTGTAAGTGGTTTCCAAACCGTACAGGTAAAAAATGTTCTTTACCGTACACTTTACTGCAAATTGGATGGGCGGACTGCTGCCTTTTACTTTATCGTTATTTTAGAATGAAAATTCAGATAGTGTAGTTTTTCATTAATCTATTATTTAAAAGTTTGTATAGTTCTTCAGCAAACTCTGGTGATATGCTTATAAGATCGCTCTCGAAAGGTGGGATAGTAATACAGATCTAAATTTACTTTTCAGAAATTTTTTTAGAGTAAATTTATAATTCCGTCGTGTGACAGGAATCAAGATACACGGAGAAAATGACCTCGATAAAATTACCATACGGTATGGTTATGACATTGCTGGTAAAAAGAAAAAAACGCGTTGAAGATCAGCTTACCATATCAAAGTATTTTTACAAAAATTTACATTTTTACATTTAAATTTATAACAAAAGAATTATGCTTTATTGGAGAATGTTATTATGTGATCAAATAAGTTGTGAGCACAGATGAAGGAATACTGAGTCTTCTTTAATTTTTTAGTTTATAATTTAAGTAAATTCTTTTTTTGTTCGGTTTTCTAATTAAGAAAAAAAAATATTATCTACAGCATTAAACTAAAAAACACAAAATTTGCGCCGACTTAATGAGTTGTCATTATTATTTTTTCATGCAAGTGAAATATAAGATTATCCAAATCATGTAACGTACACAAAAATAATAGTTTTCCCCATAAATTTAAGATAATTTGATGTCCTAAAATTCAACGAAAAAAATTATTCTAGAGTTAATTTTAACTAAACAGTAAAATATAAGTTATGAATCTTTAGTGCATTAAACACAAATATCAATTGAATTCGGAATTAGCTACTGTTAACATGTTGAGAAGTGCCCATATTTTAATTAATATAGCTGCCAAATCTATTTAGACTTTGCTGAAAGATTGTATTTTTATATTTTAATATTTTTCTTTTTTATGCCTGGATTTATAAACTTAATTAAGAAAGATTTTAACCACCACTACATTTGAAAACATGAAATATATATATTTAAAAGCACGATTTAATAAATTATATATTATTAATTAGATTAAATAATAATGATATTCGGAAGATAGAATTTTTTTTATTTAAAGTGATATTAAACTTAAGGTTTTCTTTTTTAGTCTTGGATTTATAAAGTTAAGAATGATTTTAACCACCACTAAATATGAAGATATGAAATATATATATTTAAATGCATGATTTAATAAATAAATAAATAATAAAAATAATAAAAAAATAATTTTCGTACAATAATAAACACATTGTTTTGCAATAATGTGTTTATGCTCTTTGTAAATATAAAATTTTTTTTGCTTACAGTTAATTTTTAATTTCAAATTTTAATAATGGCTGGAAAATTAATTCTTGGAAAATTAATAATGGAAAATTAATTCTTGGAACAAGTGAGAGTTGGCAGGTATGAAGCGTCATTATCTTGAATACATAAAAATACTGAAGATTTCTGTAAAAGACAAAACTCTCATTGTATTCGAAATCCAACCAACGTATATAATTGTAATAATCTGTAGTTACCATTATATAAATTACAATAAATAGCCATACCACAATACCATTATCATTAATTTCCATTACCATACACATTAATTACTATTTCAATACACGTTATTACTTACCATACCGCTTTACCATTATCTGAAATTACCATAAATAGCCGTGTCACATTACCATCATCATTAATTACCAATACTACACACATTAATAACCATTATTGTACTCGTTTTTATTTACCATACCACATTAGCATTATCTGAAATGACCATAAATAGCCGTATCACATTACCATTACCATTAATTACCGTTACCATACACATTATTAATTACCATACCACATTACCAAGTCCACCACCCATTTGAGTCAGAGGGATTTTTTCTTTAAGATATTATTCAAAAAATTGCGCGCTTTTATCAAAAAGTGAAAACTTGCAACGTGCATTTAGTAAAAGAAAAAATGAAATTTTAGTTGAAATTAAAAAAGAAAAGAGAAGTAAATACGCACTTTTAATAAAAATTTCAAAGAGACAGCACATACTTTTAGTACACAGGATAAAAATATGGGAGTCTTATAGAAAAAAGTACCTATTAGAAAGTTAAGTATCACCTGAAAAAAAAACAAAACAATATTTGTATAAAATCATTGAAACAGCATAGAAGATTTATACTAGTTTAATTATTCACATAAATTACATATTCTTATATAAAAATTTCTTCTCCTTTCAATTTCCAGAGAACATTGAATTATGAAAATATGAATTTATTAATAAATTGATATATGAAAGTAAGTACTTATAATAAAAATTTCAAAAAGATAGCACATACTTTCAGCATATAAAATAAAAGTAAGGAAAATTGTTACAAAAAAGTACCCATTAGAAAGTTCAGTATCAACTGGAAAAAAAAAAGAAAAGAAGAAAAGCTATAATTGTATAAAATTATTGAAACATAGAAGAATACAGCATAGAAGAATTATACGAGTTTAATTATTCATATAAATTACATATTCTTATATAAAAATTTTTTCTCTTTTCAATTTCCAAATGACATTGAATTATGAAATACGAATTAATTTATGAATTGATTTATAAAAATAGGTACTTATAATAAAAATTTCAAAAAGATGGCACATACTTTTAGCACATAAAATAAAAATATATGGAAGACTTTTACAAAAAAGTACCTATTAGAAAGTTAAGTATCAACTGAAAAAAAAATAGTTGTATAAAATCATTGAAACAGCATAGAAGAATATTCATATAAATTACATATTCTTATATAACATTTTTTGCTCTTTTTAATTTCCAAATGACATCGAACTATGAAAACTAACATGAATTTAGAATGCTAAATAAATTAGAAGTTATTTTTGCCAATGTCTTTGTAGCCACAGGTAGTTGTGGGCCCCAAGCTTCCCACGGGCCTCCTTTGGCCAGCGGGCCGCGTGTTTAAAAATGTCATTACCCCTTTGTAAAACCAAAGATGACATACTTTCTCTTAAATGTGAGAAACATAGCATGATAGAACAAGTCCCTCTTCTCCCTCAAACTGATAGTCCTTGACAATTTCGAAAGAGATGTTGAAACCTTTTCCTTGAGGGAGCAATCATGAACTTTCAATGAAATTGAGTTCAACTTTCACCAGGGTCAGTTCATCTTTATTATTAAATAGAAAGTACACAGGTTCCAAGCATAACCTTTTTCAAACGAAGTTCTAAATTATAAGAGCTCAAATTTAACTTTTTTGTAGAACTATTTCTACCTTTGCTTACAAGTTTTATTTTATTTATTTATTTTTAAAAATTTGTTTAAAGATTTTGGCATCAAAACCAGCTTGAAGAAAAATTATATACATTTTCTTCAAGTCTTTTTTTTATCAAAAACAAATTAAGTTCACTATCTATTTAAATTTAAATTATAAGAGCTAAAGTTCTAAATTATAAGAGTGCTCGACTTCGCGTGCAGGTCGTTGGGCTACCGAAGCGGGGGTGCCATCCCCTCTGCGGAGGATCAAAATTGTGATGGCTTGTCTTCGGATCATCCTCAGGGATGCTTCCCAGACCGTCGCCAATAGCCCATTGTGCAGCTTTAGTGCGACGTAAATTAACTACAACTACAACAATCTAAATTATAAGAGCTCAAATTTAACTTTTTTGTAGAACTATTTCTACCTTTGCTTATAAGTTTTATTTTATTTATTTATTTTTAAAAATTTGTTCAAGGATTTTGGCATTAAAACCAGCTTGAAGAAAAATTATATACATTTTCTTCAACTCTTTTTTTTTTATCAAAAACAAATTAAGTTCACTACCTATTTAAATCTAAATTATAAGAGCTAAAGTTCTAAATTATAAGAGCTCAAATTTAACTTTTTTGTAGAACTATTTCACCTTTGTTTATAAGTTTTATTTTACTTATTTATTTTTAAAAATTTGTTTAAAGATTTTGGCATTAAAACCAGCTTGAAGAAAAATTATATACATTTTCTTCAACTCTTTTTTTTTTTTTTTTTTATCAAAAACAAATTAAGTTCACTACCTATTTAAATTTAAATTATAAGAGCTAAAGTTCTAAATTATAAGAGCTCAAATTTAACTTTTTTGTAGAACTATTTCTACCTCTGTTTATAAGTTTTATTTTATTTTTTTATTTTTAAAAATTTGTTTAAAGATTTTGGCATTAAAACCAGCTTGAAGAAAAATTATATACATTTTCTTCAACTCTTTTTTTTTTAATCAAAAACAAATTAAGTTCAGTACCTATTTAAATTAAAATTATAAGAGCTAAAGTTCTAAATTATAAGAGCTCAAATTTAACTTTTTTGTAGAACTATTTCTACCTTTGTTTATAAGTTTTATTTTATTTATTTATTTTTAAAAATTTGTTTAAAGATTTTGGCATTAAAACCAGCTTGAAGAAAAATTATGTACATTTTCTTCAACTCTTTTTTTTATCAAAAACAAATTAAGTTCACTACCTATTTGAATCTGTCCGAATCGTTTTTATTCTGATACTTTTAGTAAATCATTTTCTAATATATTAAAAGAATTAAATAAATTAAATATGTACTTTTAATTAGAAAACAAGAACATACAACGTACTCTTAGTTTATAGTATGCACGTTCTTTTAGTATAAAGTAAGAAAATAAAGAAGAATATTATTAAAAAACTACCTACTTTTTCTTCTAATTTGTAACTTTTAAGAATAGTATTTTACTTTTTCCACTAGTTTAAGAAAAATTGATGTTAATTGCAACGACTAATCACTACTTTTAAAAAACATTAGCTTTTTAATTTATTTTCATATAAGATTCAGCCTAGGATTTTAAAATGTTCTCAAACTTGTATATGCTTTGGAAATATGTAAAAATTAAAAGATCGATTTTATGAAAAACTTTCAGTGATATCCACGCATAAAAAAAAACTTTTTAAATTTCTTGATCGTTATGCACAAGGCCGGCAAGGGACTGTTGCGCTGACGAAGAAGAAGAAGAATGTTATGCATAAAAGCTAAATATTATACATGCTCAGGAAACTTGGATGAGCTCCTACTGATGAACCACCCTGGAAAAGGCAGACGTTATCCTATTTTAATTACTAGATTAGAAGGTAAATATACATAACAGCTAAACGCGATACAATATACACGATCGCAGTTATTTAATTATCAAGTTAGATATATACGACAGCAGTTAGATATACACGACAACAGTGAAGTTTATAAACTCACTAACAGTAAAATATAAGTTTCAGCTACATTTTTAAGGAAATATTATTGATTAACACTAGATTGCCTAAGGAAGGACTGCTTTTAATTTCAATTAGAAAAACAATGATGTATACAATGACACAATTTCTTAGAGTTTTGTGACTTTTTGAACAACATATAATTTTTTTTTATTGTTAATATTTACTAATAACTTGTTACCGAACTGTAAATAATATAAAAATGCTAAAAATTAATTTTAAACAAATTTATAGACCCATTCACAATCTAGTCATTTTGACTGCTTTTCGGCAATATAGGTATATACTAATTTTCCGTCTTTCTAGTGTTAAGAAAATTTTTCAATAGTGTAAACTGATTGATACTTACTTGACTTTTTGGTTAATATACATAATAACCAGATATTATACAGGCTCCAAAACCCACAGAAATGGGTATCATCGTTTGATGAGTTATGAGTTATTTTATTATTCTTTCCATATTAACAGAAAAATTTTAGTTCCAGCTAAGGCTTTTCGAAAAACGTTATTGGTGTGTACTTTAGAAATGTGCAAAATTTGAAAATTTGATTTTATTAAAAAAACTCTCACTGGTGTTCCCACTAAAACTTACTATATTTCTTGATTATTATGCATAATAATGAGCTATTATACATGCTCAAGAGACGTCAAGAATATGAACATTGCCTGATGAGCCATCAATGTAAGAGCAGAGTTATTCTTATTAAAATGTCCATGTTAATATATATTTTATGCTTTTTTTCACCTTATGACCAGAATTTTATCACACATATTTTTTATACTTTTTCATTATTTTGTATTAATTTAGGTCAAAATAAATGAAAAATATTATAATTAGCATTTCAAACATTTATGGTTATGAAATACAACATGAAATGCGGGTGTCTTATTCTGAGTTAAATTTAAAATCTACCAAACACGGCTCACTTCCAAATAATAATTTTTCAAATTTGCACTTATTTTGCAGTTATTTAGATCCTAGAAAAACAGATATTCTTCATTGAAATTTCTTTAATTTACTAAATCAGTTATTGGCACATTTTTGAATATAAATAAAAAAAAAAATTTCAAAAATTTTTTTTATTTTATATTTTAGTACAAATATAATTCGAATTATCTAACAGTTTTTTTTAATTATTAGACGGTTTTTCATAATTAAGCAATATCAATAAATATTTAGCTCGTAATTAGCATGTCAGAGAAAAATATAAAAAAGTACACTGGTGTTTCATCTGCAAGGCTTAACAGCTAAAAAATATAATAAACTTTTTTAAAATGCTGACAAATTTTAAAAAAAACAAACAAAAAAAACTCACCGAAACCGAACTCACCTGCCGATGGGGTGGAGTTGGAAAGAGAAAATTCTAAAGACGCCTTTCATTATTTTTATTTAAGTTTCAATGATGGCGGGTATTTACTTTATTTAGCAATATCTTTACAAACATGTGGAAGAATAAGCTGTCATGCAATCACAATTTGAGAAGTAAAGCGTGTAGTGAAATTAGACCAATGCAATTCTGCGATCAACATTTTTCGAAAGGTAACTTAGTATGATACATTTGTCTTTTTTTAAGTCTCGCAGAGGACTGATTGTGAAGACGTGGTTCCCAGTGGAAGAACGAAGTCAAGCGCACTGGTTGCGGCCAGTGTGCTGGTGGGTGATAACTTTGATCAGCCTGCGTAGGTTTCGAGGGTGCACGGTATCGGTCCTCGTTAAACTATTCTACCATAACTGTTCTACCACCTGACCGGAACATCTGCTCCTGCACCCCAGAGCCCAAGATCAAGAAAACCGAGATGGGCACAGTAGGCCTTGGCCCCCTATGAGCTGTCGCGCCTCTGAGTTTAGTTCTTGGTGCTTGAGTCAAATTTCACTTTTAATACCTTGTTTAGCGGTGGTTAATAAAAATTGTAGCCTATAATTTTCAAAGTTTTCTGCCTCACTTGGAATGCAGCCAAATAATATAGCCCTTCTATTCTAGAGAAAAACTGCCTAACAGACTCTTTTGTGAGTACATACGCCGAAGTTAATTTCGAAATTGATGTCGCGATAGGAATGGTATTGCTAAATCTATCCTGTAAACCTCTCATTACTTTTGCAAACACGCCATTCCATCTCAGATCTCACTGCGAATTGGTCCCGCAGTGGACTGATCGTTAAGACACGGTTCCCAGCAGATCACCGAGGTCCAGCATCACTGACTGCGGTCGGTGTGCGGGTGGGTGACCGCTTGGATCAGTCTGCGTAGGTACCGAGGGTGTGCGGTATTGGTCCTCGTTAAACTGTTCTACCGTAAAGTGCTCGACTTCACGCGCAGGTCATCGAGCTACCAAAGTTGGGGAGCCATCCTCTCTGCAGAGGATCAAAATTGCGATGGCATGTCTTCGGATCAACCTCAGGGATGCTTCCCAGACCGTCGCCAATAGCTCATTGTACAGCTCCAGTGTGACGTTAATAAAGTAACTACCACCTACCTATCTAGTCTGTTTTTAGATTTTTGATTAAAGAAATTCTTTTGCTTAATTTGCGATATAATTTTTTTTAACATCATCCAAATTGGTTTTCATTAATTTAAACTGAAATAAAATTGAATTTTAAAAAACTCTTATAGCAGGCAAATGTGTAGTTTTAAATTACTTAATTACATTTTACAATTACTTATTAATTACAAAATCAGATAATTTTATTGCTTGATATTTTTGAAAAAAAAAAATCTGTAGAATTTTTAAAAATTATCGAGCACTATTTCTCCTCATCTAATAATGTGTTCCCATTATGTTCAATCCTTTCTGAAATATATAGTGTTGCTGAATGTGACTAAAACATCAAAAACTTTATTAACTATAAAAAGAGAAGAAAAAAAAAATGCTAAGCAAAAAATTAACTGAAATCCAAGATGGCGGAAGAAGAGGTCTCTTTAAACGAGTTTTATTTATTACATAATTTTAAAGAAAGAAAATTTTGTTTTTTTCTATACCAAGATTTGCGCCATAAGTATTCGCGAAACAGTACTACCGGATTTTGAGATGTAGATAAGCTTAACAACTCTATTCTTTATCCAAGGAAATAAATTATGAGCCAAAAAACCTTCTTGATATGAGAAGAATAAAGGTGTTGATAAAATGATTTAATTTATGACTTGTTCAAAAGCTAACGCATGAAGATTTTCCAAGAGAAAAATTTTGGTTGCATATTGTGAAGCGTTGGAAATAAAGCATAAAATAGACCATAAAAATATGTTTGAAACAAAATAGTGTATGTTTAATTCAGTCATGTCAAACCAAGCGTTCTGTAGCCACAAGGATTACGATTGAAGTGAATTATTTAAATTTATTTCGCATCTAGTATTTTTTTCGTATAAAAGCAATAATAAATAAATAAAATATCAATTAGTTTAAAAAAAAGTAATTCATAACTAAAGGAAAATTTATGAAATGATTCAAAACGTAATATCATATAAAAATTAATAAATATCAGAAAGCTAATTGCGTGTAAAAGCTATATAATATATATTTAAAAAAGAGTAATAAATACTTTCAATTGTTAAAAAAAATTGTCTAATATAAAAATTACACGATTATAGATAATTATTTTCTCACAAGTGCCTGCAAAATAAAAAATTTAAAACTATTTCGTTAACTGAATCAAAACATAGGGACATCATTTTTATAAGAATTTAAAGTATGTATCTTAATTTTTAATGGATCAAAGCTGCCATATAAGCGGCCTGTTACTTTTACTTATTGTTTACAAGGCCATATATATGGTGGCAAATTATTTTTATCATTCTTATTGTTGTCATATTTACAATTAATAATTATAATTAATATAATTATAATTAATAGAATTATAATTAATAGAATTATAATTAATAGAATTATAATTAATTTAATTATAATCAATATTACACTTAATATTATAATTAGTTTATTTATAATTAATATTATAGTTAATATTATAAATGATTTTTTATAATTCAGAATCCAATCAATAATGATGTACTATCCCAATAAATTTTTATTTAAATAAAATGTTAAGTTCACAATTTATTTTCATATGGAATAGCTTGAACTTGATGGGAAATATAATTGAAATATTTCTATAGACTATTAAGATGCCTCTATAATCACCATCTTGGAGTTAAGGTTAAATTTTTGTTTTGCGCTTTCTTGAAGTTTTATTTGTATTTAACAAAATTTTGATGACATATTTCAATTCCCATATGTGTCTGTGACATAAAAAATTTTAAAAAATTTTGAAAACCAAGTCGAAATACAGAAGCATCATTTTTGATTAGAATTTAAGATATGTATCTGAGCTATTAATGGAACAAAACTACATATAAGCGGCCTTTTACTTACTGCCTCCAAAACAGTATACAGGGGGGCCAATTGTTTTTATCATTCTTATTGTTGTCATATTTACAACTAATTGAATTATACTTAACATTATGATTAATTTATATGATTGAATTAACAATGATGTATAGTGTGCATAATAAAAAATTTACCTCCCTGAATAACTTTTGATCTACCAATCGGATCTTAACGTTCTAGGACTCAATCCTAATGGTTTGAGAAGGTAACCTCATATATGCTAACTAATTAGAGCAGACTATATTTCAAATTACGAAATCAGACACAGAAACGTATTTTATCTGAATAAACATATCTTTTTTTTCAACGAATTCAGATTTCTGACGGAAGCTGCAATCTGGGAAATATGGTCTCCATAGTTTGATCAAGAGTGTCGATCCAAAATTTTGACCCCTTAATATTAATTTTACTTTCTGAATGTTTTGCTATATCTCGAGAATTTTTTTAAGTGAATTGAAATTTTTTTTGCACACAATTATAAAATTCACTTGTCTAAAGATAATTCCATGTAAGAAGTAAATTTCAGTAAATGTATATTATTTTTGATTTAATGATAAGTGACCGAAATTTGAATTGAAAGGTGTAAAATTTTTTACTCCATTTTAAATGGCAAAATAAAAAAAAAATTGAGCAGAATCGGCCGAATAGCTCCTGAGAAATCAAATTTTAAAAAAGTCGTATGCTTAAAATTTGATTTCTCAGGACCGCTTTCGCACAAATTTTGTATTTTGTCATGAAAAATTAATTACTTTAAAATGGTGAAAAAAATCGTATACCTTACAGTTCAAAATTTTTCTACTGTTATCAAAATAAAAAATAATAAATGTGTTTATTGCATGTGTGTTACTGAAATGTGTTTATTGCATGGAATTATCTTTGGACAAACGAACTTTATAATTGTGTGCAAAATTTTTTCAATTCTCTTAAGGAGTTCTCGAGATATGGCGAGATACGCAAAAACTAAAATTAATATTAAATAAAATATATTTGAACAAAATATTGAAATTGTGCAGAAATATTATAAGAAAAGAGCTCGATATCAATATAACTCATACGCACACTCGTACATACATAAACATCCCATCAATAGTTCAATAAATCAAGCATAAGCACAGAAACGCACAAATGTGATAAATATGTTGTAATAAATTCTACTGTAAATGTAATAATATTAATATAGATAATACTTCTCTTTATATAATTATAAATATTTGTCTAAATTTTCGCAGGAATGAAATTGAATTATTACAAACGATACATTAAAAATTTATTTGCACATCTATTTAATTAAAATTTCATCTTGCCTAAACAAATTTGGTTTTGGATTTGATGATATAAAAGATAACTTATTTGTAGTTTATTAAAAAAATAATTTAATCAAATCAATAGTTCAATAAATCAAGCATAAGCACGGAAACGCACAGATGTGATAAATATGTTGTAATAAGTTCTACTGTAAATGTATTAATACTAATATAGATAATACTTCTCTTTATATAATTATAAATATTTGTCTAAATTTTCATAAGAATAAAAACCTCTTTACTTCTTTTAACCTAAGAGCCTTACAATATTTAATAATTCAATAAATCAATCTCAATATAATTAAGTAAATTTATCTTACTATAAATAATTCAATATATCAACCAAGTACAAAAACGCTCAAATATAATAAAATATGTAAGTAATAAGTTCTACTGTGAATGTCATAATATTAATCTCGGTAATATTTCTGTTCATATAATTACAAAAATGCACCTAAATAATTTTCATAAGATTGAAAATATCTTTACTTCGCTTAACCCAAGAGCCTTAAAATTTTTAACTTTTCGGTAACTCCAACCCTAACTCCTACAACAGAATTTTCTTCGATTCGTACTACGTAGTCTTGATTTTAAGAAGTGCAAATGATTTTGAGGTAACTCCGCATAGTAACATCTGATAAAACGAAGTGAGTGAACCTTGTTTCCATTTACACCTTTATTACCCAGGTTTGGCAACATACCTCTTACCTTAGTTATATCTTAAATCTAAGAAAATGATCTAAAAACAGAATGTTCTTTCAGATAAGGACATGAATAGAGTTACTAGGTCTTCTTGGACTCACAACTCAATTTCATTCACCTTTTGGGAAATGCTTTTATAGAACAGGGAATGAAGCCAGATCAAAGGGTTCTTCGAATTTCAGGGATCAAGTCACTGTAGCGAACGTACCTTGGTCTTATACCTGGCTTCCAGCCTACTTGATAACTCTTTAGAGCCAAGCAGTCTAGACATGCCAACAAGAAGGATTCCAAAAGACAGCCTGCCGTCGCTTAAGTTAGAAACATTTCGTTGTGTAATTCTCAGGTGGAACACAAATAGTTGCTTTTGATTAAACAATACAGACAGTCGTTGATGATGACAAAAGAGGATACTTTTTAAAGAAATTTTTGAATCTAAGAACAATAACTTCTTTGAAATGAATACTTGGGATTACTTAATCCTTTGTTCAAACCTTCCAACATCTAAGAGCTATTCATGTTATTTCAAGGGGTGCAGAATTCTGCTGAAATTATCCTTTTTTCGCTTTTTTATTTTTTTGATTCATTAATATATCTAGAATTGCCTACATTTTAAAACTATTCTAGATTAAGAGTCTCCGATTTTTACACCATTATAGAAAACCGGTCGGACAGCGGACAGTATAAATTTTTTTAGGATGAATTAGCAGTTTAAGGTTTGATTTGGTCTTATCGCTGACCAAAAGAGCTTGTCATACGAGAAACTATCGGTTGAGCCCATGATGTCCCACCTTAGGGCAAGAGGCCTTTTCTATAGATAGGAAGTACGATATTTTATAAATGCAGTTGAAAAGCCAATCCAAAAAGGATTTGAAATATCTAGAATCAGGTTCCATTCATATTGGATTTGCGACCGTCGATGTTGAACTTCGCGGCCCTTTAATTTTGAACCTCATCCAGAAGAAAAACCTGGTTCAAGCAAGCTTTGGGGCTAACTCGCCTTTGTAAAAGGTTTATTGATGGAACTAACCCGCAATATACGTTGCATGGACAGGAAACCCATAAACACCTCCCATGGTTAGCCAAGCGGCAAATGGATTCTAACTCAAGATTCCTTAATTGGGATTTGAGTGCCCCATCTTTTAAGTATTTAAATATCTTACAATGCCTTCATCACACACTTCAGTATATTTTAAAGTGCATTATTTCTTTTTTTTAAAAATTATTTCTTTTAAGAATTAATTCATAAAATTATTCAAACGTTAAAATCCAACTAAGCCTTATAAAAAAACATACTGAAAAATATCAAAATTCTTAAACCCAAAATTCTTAAACTTCTTGTTGTACCTCGTACAACAACAGACAGAAAAATATTAAAACTTTAAAAACAAATTGAATCCCAAGAAACAACATACTGAAAAATATATAATAACATAAACTTTCTTTCATAAATATCCTGATATAATTGACAATATGTAATAGCTTCATTTGCAAATCATTATAGCATTCTATGTTTAAAAATATCATTTAAAAGAATGTAAAATTGCTTCATCATTTTCTATGTATAAAACCTCGTAGGTATATTTTTTATTTTGCTATTTAGTGTATTTAAAGATCAATGAGAATTTTAAAAACCTTCCTTATATAGAGAAGAGACGAACGGCATTTTAACTTGTTCCTTATTATCATGAATGACAATTGCAAAATGCGTTTTAAGGAGACTCCGTGCTGAGATAGCAGTTTTGGTTCTGATAAAAACGCAGTTAACTTCCAAATAAATATTAGATAGTATAATCTTCCTTTAAAATGTCTTTTGTTGATAGGTAAATGTGCTTAAGGCGGAACACAAATCTTATTGTCTCAAAAAAGTTTGGTTTTTCAAAATATTAAAGGCAGTTTCAATCATAATTTGTGTTAATATTTAATTTTTTTGCATACATATTTTTAAACTCTCCCAAAACTTTCCCGTTAACTGACATAATAGTCTAAAATTTTTAAGTAAGAAATATATCTTAAAATAAACACTGCTAAGATTTTGGTTTTTCTATAAATTACTTTACCACATTAATAATTTCTATAATGTAGTTTCTATTTTTGATTTTTCCATTAGTAATCATCCATCTTGCTATATAGTGGTGAAGAAATTCGCTTCTTTTCTAATTCGTTGAAAAAGCACAGGTACACTATTACGTACAGTTGAATACTTATATTGTAAATGCTTTAGTCTTGCTCAACTTCAAATCGAAGAAATGTGAATTGGTTTAAAATGCGATACATTTGATGCTATTTATTTTCTAACTCAAAATGATTTTGTAGAATAATATACCTTTACAATTAGTGGTTTCAATGTCAAGTAAGAAATTTACCGCGAAACCTTTATATTAATTCACTCTTTGAAGATTTTAAGAAAATTTAAAGCAGAGGTTTTATCAAGTTTCTTAATAGAATATAATTCAATGTAGAAGAACTACCGAAGAAGTGTTGCCATACGTTAAAATAAAAAGGTTTTAAGAAAATTTAAAGCAGATGTTTTATCTAGTTTGTTAATAGAATATAATTCAATGTAGAAGAACTAAAGGAGAAGTGTTGCCATACGTTTAAATAAAACAAAATATCAACGAACGGTACTGTCTTCTCTTTTACGAGTTTTCTCCAATGAGGGAAATATCGTTAAGCCAAGAACTCGGACCATTTCATCATCAAATTAAAACTATGGTTATTAAAATTGATTAAACTTGAAATTGGTTCTGTGCTTTAAAATAAATCAAATTGAATAATGGTTTTCAAATGCATTGATTAGCTTTAAAGTTTTGTTTTATATAGTGTAATGCTCGATTACAAATTAGTATTTTAATTAAATATGTCAATATTTGTTCTACAATAAGGCTTAGTTTAAAAATGATTCGATTTTGGCCTTTGATATACCTTTCAATGTTTGTAATTTATAAGTCAGTAGATTTGTCCGCATTAGCACTTTGTCGTAAAGATAGTGTGGACAAAAAAAAAGAAAAAAAAAAAACGCTTTTTAAAACAAAACAAAAAAAAATTATTATGCAAAAACTAAACAACTTTGCTATTTCAGATATAAACCATAATGCAGGTAATCGTTTAAATTATTGTTAAAAAAGTACTTCATGAGTTAAAAATTATATTAAATATAGTTCTTGTTGACAAATTTGTTAAAACTGTCCATACTAGCCCCTTTCTCCTCTACATGATAGCAATGATATTAGCAGCTGAATTACAATGTTGAAAAAATACCTGCGAGTAAAAGAATTAAGTATCAACTTTTTTTACTAAATATATTAAGCAATGCGCAGAAAATGCATTTAGAAAAATGTCATCAACTCTTCGTTCTTATTTTCACTGAGTCTTTAAGCCCCTATTTGTTCGGGGTATCATTGGGAGTCGCAAATTATAGAGGGAAAAAAAAAACAAAAACCTTTTAAGAAAATCTGTTTAAATCATATTTTTAGGTTTTCGACTACTAATGTTCAACTCCGTAGCCTTGTAATTTTGAACCTTATCCAGTAGACTAGGGAACTCCTGGATCAAGTATTGGGAGAAATTTGCCTTCGTGGAATACTTTTTGATGGAACTAACCCACAACTGCGTTACATGAAAAGGAAGACCACAAGAACCTCCCATTGTTAGCCTGACGGGCAGCAAAGGGACTCTAACCCATGATCCGTCAACCACTGAGGATATTTCACGTCAGCACTGAGGTCGATGCAAGCCGGATGCGGATTCGTATCGACCAGCCATCGCTAGGGTTCGAACCCGGTAAACCACACTGAAAGGTGAACGCTCTATCCCCTGAGGCATCGCGGATCTGTTTTTTTGTTTACTGCATTTGCCTTCCTGTACTGTGATTTGTCACATTTCGTTAGGGTTGTTGTTGATTACTCACTTAGATAGTTTTTTTTTCGCGCATCCCAATATGTAGGCTTTTTTTTCCTTTCAATTTCGATAATTCTTCTAAAAATACATATTAAGAGTGGTCTTTACGGAACACCAGCAGTTGAAATTCACAGCAACTCTTACTATGGTGCAAAGCTTAACCATATTCCCGTTCTTCCATTGTTCAACATGAACGAAAACGTGGTTCAATTTCCATTTTAATTATAATGCATCCAATTTTAAGCGTATTATGTTAGCAGGTAGAAAACATATGACTCAATAGCTAGTTTTTAGAGTGTCGCAATTGCACTGTTTCGAGAGGCCAGATCTAATTTTACATATTACATATTCAGCTTCCCTCCGAATGCAATACAGCAGCTAGTGTAAAGTTACCAACTGTCTGTGAAATGAATAACAACAAAATAACAAGCAGACTGTATAATGATTTGAAAAATTTTGAATTATGCAAATTAAGAAATTCCTTTTTTTGTTAATTTTTTAAATCTTGTGTCAGGATCTGTAAACGCCGATGTTAAGTGAAACGTAAGATGATGAAGGTTGCCCAAGTACAGTTTATAACTTTTTAACTTATTCATTGCATTTTGTTTGAAATGTATTACGAAATACATCCAATAAATACATTTAATATCAGTTTTTAGTTTTGCTAATTCAAAACAGGTTTACAAAAAATAGACGAGAAAAGAAAGCAGATCCAAAAATAGGCAAAAGAAAAAAGGCAAATATTTTATAGTTAGATAGTAATTTGAAAAAAAAAAAAACTAATTTAAAAGCAGATTATAAGACAATTCAAGCATAAAGAAAAATATTTTAATATATTTTGAATGTTTTGTGGTATTTAAGAAATTCTTTATGTTTTCATGAACAATCAAAAATTTAATGATCAATCAAGTTATTAAGTCGACAGCGCATACAGTATTGAGTTATTCAGCAGTCTGAGAATTTAGGTAGTTGAATAGGGCCGCAAACAAGATAATTAAAAATTGTAAAAAATTGCTTAATAAGTAGTATTTTAGATACAAATTCTACACGTTTTAAGATAATTAGGAGGCATTAAAATATTTCATTTAATAATCATTTAATAGTAATATTTCATAAAATATTTCATTTAATTTCATTTGATAAAATCAAAATGAATAGTGTTTGCCTAAATATAGTGCCCGAAAATGGATATGCATTCATGAATCAGCCTACTAGCTTTGACTTGGCAATCCACTAATAATACTGACTAATAGTTAATTAATAATAATATTAATCATTAACGCTAGAAAGACTAAAATTTAGTATATGCCTATATTGCCCAAAAGCAGTCAAAATGACT
Organism: Parasteatoda tepidariorum; assembly: GCF_043381705.1. Taxonomy (NCBI): domain Eukaryota; kingdom Metazoa; phylum Arthropoda; class Arachnida; order Araneae; family Theridiidae; genus Parasteatoda; species Parasteatoda tepidariorum. Next base: position 8,944,709 of record NC_092215.1, on the reverse strand, counting down.
GGATTGTAAGAATAAATAGTGTGCAATTAAATTCGTTTAAAATTAATTTTTAATATTTTTTATAATATTTACAGTTATATAACAAGTTATTAGTAAGTATTAACAATAAAAAAATTATATGCTGTTCAAAATTCTAAGAAATTGTGTCATTATATACATCATTGTTTTTCGAATTGAAATTAAAAGCAGTCAAAATAACTTCCTTAAGCAATCTAGTGTTAAATAAAATTATATTAATAATGACATTTAATATAATATTATAATTCTAATAATCAATATTATAACAATAATGATTAAGTTTAATTCTATATTTCATAAATTTATTAATTATAATGTTTAATATTATATTAATAATAACGTTAATATCAAATTGGTTTGAACTCTTAGTTATTAAAACAGTGAAATGATTTCTTTAATTATTTAATAAAGTCATAAAGTAATGTTTCTGGCTAATTTCTGTAGAAATTATATATTTTAAAATATATTAAATTTAAGCAGCAATCAAAACGTACATATTACTCCAAAGTAAACTAAATAATACTAGTAAACTAAATAATTAACATTAGCTTCAATTAAATATATCTTAATGAAAGAAAAAAAATCGGAAAAAATAGCTTTCCAGTTATGTTGAATTGTGCTAATAAATGCACCAATTTATTAAAAAGGGGTCAGTTTTATGTAAACTGTGTAAAGGGACTAGATCAGTTACTGAATTCCTCGACAGTTAAGGAATCAAATTAAATATCTAAATAATGTTTTTTTATAATTTATTAAGAATCACCTTTTCTAATGTTTTGTAGAAGATAATACTTTCAAGAAATAAATAAATATTTTTTAAGTGGAAAAAACTGCTTTCTAAGCTTTAAATACTTGAATACTTCAATGGATCATTTTCTGTTGTCTAGCCATTTGATGTTTTTGTCGTTATAGAATAAAAACGAGGATGATACGGAGTAAAATTTACTTAGTAAGCAAAAATTTTCGACACGAGGACGCCTGATTCGCTAAAATCTTATCTCTATTATCATATCGTCAACTGTTGAAGTAGCTTAACATTTTCACTTATCATCATTCTATGGCTGTTTCACATTTTAAAATAAACAGGTTTCTAAAAATATCTTTCGCATGCAAATTCATATCAATCTCGAATAAAATTCATGTTGTATTATGGAATTTAATAAAATTTATTATCTTTGTTATTATCTATTCTTTCAAGAACATGAATTTAGGCCCTCCCCGATATTTCAAATAGTATTTTTTACCCTTGGAATAATTATTTAAAAATTTTTAGTTGAAATACTAAAAAAAAAATTAAAACTAAAATTGAAAATGAAATTTAAATAACAAGAATTGAACTAAAAAAATTTAAATAAAAACTAAAATTGAATTTAATTAAACTCTCTTATTTTTGTATATTCGCAGTAATTATTATTCCAGCAAGAGCAGGAAATTATTTTTACTCAATGTTTGACTTTATAATAAATCCTGAAATGCTCGTGCTAGGGATCTCAAATTTTTAATATAGCGTTTTTCATCCTTAGAATAATCTATTAAAATTCTGAGCTGAAATACTAAGAAAAAACAGATTTAAGAACTAAAATTAAAAATTAAATTTAAGAAACTAAAAGTAAACTAAAAAACTGAAATAAAAATTAAAATTGAATTTAACTGATGTTTCTTATTTTATGTATATTCATTGTTAAGAATTGAATTTGATTAAAAACTCTTATTTTTTGCATATTCACAGTAATTATTTATTCTATCGAGAGCAGGAAATTATTTCCCCTCAATGCTTGATTTTTATAATAAATCCTAAAATGCTCGGGCTAATGATACCAAATTTTTAGCAGCCCTATATATTCTTCAAATAGTATTTTTTATCCTTAGAATAACATATATAGAAGAAAAAACAGATTTGAAAACTAAAATTAAAATTAAATTTAAAAAACTGAAATCAAACTAAAAAACTGAAATAAAAATTAAAATTGAATTTAACTGACCTTTCTTATTTTATGTATATTCATTGTAATTATTCAGACTTTCAAGAGCAGGAAATTTTTTCCAATCTCTGCTTGATTTATTATATATCTTTAAATGCTAGGATTTACAGATTCCAAATTTCTAGCAGCCTTAGATATTTTTCTGAGTTGAAAATAAGAGAGTTGAAAATTCTGAAATTCTGAGTTGAAATACTAAGAAAAACTAGATTTAAAAACTAAAATTGAAAATTAAATTTAAAAAACTAAAATTAAACTAAAAAATAGAAATAAAAATTGAATTTAACTAACCTCTCTTATTTTATGCATATTCATTGTAATTATTCAGACTTTCAGCTACAGGAATTATTCTCACTCTCTGCCTGATTCATTATAAATCCTTAAATGCTAGGATTTACGAATTCCAAATTTCTAGCCTCATATATTTCATAAATAGTGTGTTATACTCTTAGAATAATATATCAAAATTCTGATTTGGAAAAGAAAAAGAAAAAAAAGTAAAACTTAAAATTGTTCTTTAATAGCTTAAATTTTCTTATTTTATATTACAAAATAGGGAATCCTGAAATGTGCGCTGAGGCAGCCTATGGTACCACACAGTGAAGAGCGCCTCCTGGTGTTCATGATGTGAAGTTAAACATTAATTCTTTTTAATAGTTATTTGACCGCTAACATAATTTACTGAGTGAATCCAGGGCTAAAGAGAATAGAAGGGCTGGTTCACTCCTTTGAAGTATCTCTTGCCGCGCCGATCCTCCGACGTCACTCTAGTGACGTCACTTTGGCGCAAAGCTCGCACTTTTACTTCAAGAACGGAGCGTTTGGCCTTACTAGCTCTAACTAATATTGGATCATTTCTTTTTGCGAGATATTCTAANTTATAATAATAATCGTTTTTATTAGAATAATAATCGTTATACAATAATAACGATTTTATTTATAATGATATCGTTTTTATTTATAATAATATCGTTTTTATTTATAATAATAATCGTTTTCATTTCTAATTTTTATAATAATAATCGGCAATAAATATCGTTTTTGAATAAGCTACATTTTTTGTAATTTTATTCAAAAATAAGTAAGTTTTATTAATCAGTTAGATAGTTCACTCTTGTCGGTCAGAACTGTATTCTTTATTTCAAAATGATTTAAAAAACACTATTTATAAGTAGATTTTAATGGTTTAAAGAAGTTTAGTTAATTGTGCAAAAATGGTTACAGAAGCTTATTTTAAAGTTAAAACACGCAAAACAAATTTTCTTTGAATATTCCCAAATTATTTTTCTAGTCAAAAGCAGGAAGTAAATTTTAAACAGTCACATTTCTCTCTGGTTTAATACATTCAAAATTCCATCAAAATTAGGTGTTTTCACTGAATTTAAGATAGAATTCTTGTTCATTTTTTTTTTGCATTTCCTTCATTGTTTGTCTTTTTTTAAATGTTGTAGGAAAAAAATTAATTAATTTGCCTGAATATAAATGAACACAATTACAAGGGGGAATAATTGACTTTCAATTTTTTTCTGATGTAATTCAGAATATTCGAGACAATTAACTCGAAATAAGAAAAAACACATATCTCGTATTAAAGTCATTATCAATTTACCGCCGATATAAACTTTAACGTTTGTTTCGTTCTCTCTACTTTTATTAATAAAAAAAATATATATTGGACATCCATTTAATAAAAATGAATGTTTCTTTTTATCTTTTAGGTTAAGAGCGATCGTAGCTTCAGCTCTAAGAGCGGAGTGAACTAGCCCTTGTATTCTCTTTAGCCCTGGAGTGAATCAGCACCACTATCTTCATAAATCTAAATTTGACAGCGACCTCCACGTCCGACGGAGATTATCATCGTAAAAATACAACTTAGCATGCATGTAGCAACACTTTCAAATTTAAGATGATTGAAAAATTTACATAAAAACTTTATGCTGTTTAAATTTACTTCGAATTTTTTACAATGATACTAAAAAATCGAATAAATCTTTAGACAGTTGAACCTGTAATCAAGTAATAGAAAAAAATTTACTTTTTTTTCTTTGCTGTGTTTTGTCAATTCAGATTTTTAATATTTATTAGAAACAAGTTATGAGATGTTTTAAAAAAGGGTCTCAAGAATTTTCTCCTATTGGTTTGTTCGCTTTTTAAAAATAATCTGGAAAGGCTGTGATAATTTGCAGGGCCCAGTACTGGAGGGTTTTGCTTAAAAGTAAAATATTCAGTTTCAAACCTGAATTGATAGAGCTTTTGATACATGTAAGAAATGATGAATGTAAGATAAGATGTATGTATACATAAAAACATGAGGGAAATTTCCTTTTATATTAATAATATTTATTTTATTTTTTAACCGTCTTTAAACAGCCGAATAAATTTTTTTGGGATTTACGACTACTAGCGTTCAACTCCGTAGCCTTGTCATTTTGAACCCAATTCAGAAGACAAGGAAACTCTTGGATTAAATGAAAGGAGAAATTTGCCTTCGAGGAGGACTTTTTGATGGAACTAGCCTGCACTTGCGGTACAAGGAGAGGAAAACCACAAAAACCTCTCACCGTTAGCCTGATGACGAGGGGATTTTAACCCATGATCCGTCTACCACTGACGATATTTTACGTCAGCACTGTAGTCGGTGCGGAATTCGTATCGACCAGCCATGGCTAGGATTCGAACCCGATTCACCTCATTGGAAAGCGAACACTCTATCCCCTGAGCCACCAAAAATCTTACATTACTAATACCAGCAATTTTTTTAATGCTTAAAATCTTTTAAAAAAGGGGTCACATGTCTTAAAAAGTGGCCACTGTTCTGCTGCAAAATGCTTTAATTTTATCCTATTATGTAGTTAAAACACTTGAGTATATTATAATGTTATGTTATACATCATTATTACATAGCATAAAATTATTATGTTATGACGATAACATTAATTATCCATCAAAGGAGAGGGGAATACTTTGTGCTATGTAGACTAAAGCAAAAATTAACACGAATAAAGCACAAATGAAAGTACATAAATTGTCATACTATAGTTGCAGTTCTATAAACAGAAACCTTCCTCAGAGTCTAAACGTCAAATGAAGGTAGAGAAGTAAAGAGACAAACACACGTAAAGTAGTTTAACCAATAGAGACAAAGCGACAAGTTTGAACAAGGAAATAGTAATGGAGAGGGAAAAAAAAAACGGGTGTGAAGGGGTTAGGCAGAGACCCCAGGGAGCAACAGATTAAATTAAAATGGACTTCCAAATACTGGGAAATGGCAGGATACTTGAAAGATCATTAACTAAATTATTGGAAATTTTCAATAATGACCCCCAAAATTCAAGTCCGGAAGATGAAGCACCGTGTTGAATGATTTTAGTAGACGAATAATCAAGCATGTGATTTGAATTCAACTACGTAGAGCGATAGAAGATCGGTTAATGTCCTTATTTTGGACATATCTTTTGTTTTCTAAGTCGAAGTTTAAGGGTGCGTGTAGTTTGCCCAATATACGCAAGAGAGCCGTGGTGTTTCAGGGGATAGAGCTCTCACCATCCAATGAAGTGAACCGGATTCGAATCCCAGCGATGATTGGTTGATTAGAATTCCATATTTGGCTTGCACTGAAAACAGTGCTGACGTTAAATATCCTCAGCGGTAGGCGGATCGTGGGTTAGAATCCCCTTGCCGTCAAAGTAAACGTGGGAGTTTTCGTGATTTTCCTCTCAATGTAACGCAAATGTGGGTTAGTTCCATCAAAAAGTCCTCCACGAAGGCAAATTTCTCTGAATATTTGATCCAGGAGTTCCTTTGTCTTCTGGATTGGGCTCAAAATTACAAGGCTACAGAGTTGAACATTAGTAGTCGTAAAAAATGGGTCGGCTGTTCAACAACGGTTATAAAATATACGCAAGACCACATTGACTCGAAATTTGATAAATACCCCAGCTATTAATAACAGCTATGGGGTCTTTTGGATTGATGAAATTTAGTTTATCTACATGGGAATAAAACGACTCTAAACTGAAATTTATTCAAAATCTTAGCAATTCGGGAACTGATTTTTTGGATAATAAGGTGAAACAATCAAATTGTTAAAGTTTTGGAGAGTTTGGTGGATTGCGAGATTAATTTTCAATTGGTGGAATCAATAATATTAGAAAGAAAGTCTCGGTCAACAGCGATAGATTTAAACTCTTGTAGAGGAGATAAGAATTAGAACAAATTTTACCATCACTATAAACAAATGTGCGTAAGGCAGTTGATATTTGGTTGGGGGATGAGGTGAACGATTATGTGGGGGGGGAGTAAAACGGAAAATGGTTTTCGATTGAAATTTATCGCAATTACGAGCAATAAGAACCTCTAAGAAAGGTAAACACTTATTATTTTCCTGTTTAAACGCATATTCTATGCAAGGGTTTAAAGAATTCATAATATTGAGAAAATGATTAATGTCAGTATTGTCCATCAATGTGAAACAATCGTTGACACATCGCTTATAAAAAGGGAACCTAAATTAATCAAAGAGTTTCACTTCAAAGTAGTGCATATACAGGTCACTTAAGAAGGGGATGAGAGGATGGCTAAAAGCCATCAATGGTTGTCTGCTCAAGCTAAGTAAAATATTTAGGGACCCTCAAAAAGCTTTCAGATTGAGTAATAGTACATAAAAATCTGATATTTAAGATTGAGTAATTGTACATAAGAATCTGATATTTAAGGTTTGGCCCTCAAAACTTTCAGATTGAGTAATAGCACATAAAAATCTGATATTTAAGGTTGAGCCCTCAAAGTTTTCAGATTGAGAAATAGTACATAAAAATCTGATATTTAAGGTTGAGCCCTCAAAACTTTCAGATTGAGTTATAGTACATAAAAATCTGATATTTAAGGTTGAGCCGTCCAAGTTTTCAGATTGAGTAATAGTACATAAAAATCTGATATTTAAGGTTGAGCTCTCAAAGCTTTCAGATTGAAAAATAGTTCATAAAAATCTGATATTTAAGGTTTGGCTCTCAAAGCTTTCAGATTGAAAAATAGTTCATAAAAATCTGATATTTAAGGTTCGGCTCTCGAAGCTTTCAGATTGAGTAATAGTACATAACAATCATCTGATCATTCGATCAAAAGTTATACATAGTGTATCTTTTTCGAATACTGTACAGGTAGAAATTACTCAGGGTACATGCAGGTTGAGCTGTAATCTTCATTCTTAATTTACATTTTTAGAATCCATGATAAAATTGAAGCCAAATTATTATTTACACTAATAATTAAATTTTATTGGAAGAAATGATAAAATAAAACGCTATCAAAACTTGACGAATCATGAAAGAGGTGAATCACTATAAGTCGGAATTAATAATATGAAAACTAGTTAGACTATCAGGTATAGTTATAAAAATGTGAAAAGCGTTAAATAAAACTTATATATCATTAAAAGTTTCTTACTGGTCTACTCTTTGACCAGATGATAAGCAGTTTCAGTGATAAGTTGTGACAGAATGACATCTTACATCCATAGTTCTTGACAAATATTTTGTGTATTATGTAGTTTCGGCGCAATTTATTACAGAAATTTTTTATTACCTGATCCGATAAAAGATCTGTTAGAAAATGGTTATAAATTTGCTTCTTGATGGAACCGAAGATAATTTTACAAGAATAGGTCCGGAATCGATTCCGGTTAGTTAAGTGTTAAGTTCTGTAGATTAAAAGAGGGAAAAAAGATTATGATAGTTATTTCGAAAAATATTTATAATAACGTTAGCAAAAATATTATTCGAATAAATTTTATGGCATTTGATTAAATTATCGCGAACTTAATTACTTTTAAAAGTTTTGTACCAACGCACAGTGGGCCAGCATCCAAGGTTTCGTGGCCAAAATTAGTATTTCGATAAAATTTGTTTCAAAATTTGGGGTTTTATATTTAGGGGTTTTTATGTGCAGGTAAATTGAATTCATAGTTGAAATTTTGAAATACATTAAAAATACCCCAAAAAACAAAATGGCGGCTGAAATATGGAGAGCAAAAATGAAAAAAAGAATATAGTACGTTTAAATAATTAAATATAGCAATGAAAATATAATAATTTTCGTAATTTTATATTAAAAATGAAAAACAAATTATATTTCCGAAGTAATATTACAAAATAAAGCGAATTAATTACAAAATAACGCGAAAACATGAAGAAAAAAACATAATTTTTGTTTTTCGGTATATTTAGTCCACCGTTGCAATACGGGCAAAAAGGGGGCAGGTTTTTTCGAAAGAAGAAACATCAAAGAAGACAGCAAAAAAATGTTTAGCTAATTACCTCGTGGAACTTTTTGGAACTAAGTTTTTCGAAACTTTCAACATTCAAACATTGTAAAATGTTAAATAATAAGATATAAATTATAAGTTTGTCAAGAATATTAACTAATCCAACAAATTGAAATATTGTACTATAATTTCAGACTAATTACTCCGATAAAAATGTAACAGTAAGGTGAAATTCCTATATATATTTCTGAAATAAAAATTTAAAAGTTACATTAAAAAAATTTTTTTTAACATATTTTTCATTACATTGTACTCTTGTTGGTCCAAAAAGTAAATTATAATGTTTGGAATGATTATGAATACTTAATTTGGGCTATATTGAAACTGCCTACACATATTTCAGCTGAAAATTTAATTTTTGACTTTTGGCCAAAGATCATGGTCTTCTGGCCCACAGTGCAACATCTTATAGAACTATTAAAAAGAAACCTAGAAAACCATCGAAACCATTGAAAAATCGAGATTAATAAATGAACTATTAACAAGTTATCTTTTAATTTATGAATTCCAAAACCAAATGTATTTAGCTAAGTTACAAAATTAACTAGAAAATATGCGAATGAATTTAACGCGTCATTTTTAATAGTTTCTTCGTTCACAAATTTTTTTTTGTTTTGTTTTTCATAATACGTTTTTATATGTCGAGTGTACTTGTAAAGTATTGATATGTAGCACTTTCCTTTAATTAAATTATAACGTATCGCGAACTTAATTGCTTTTAAAAGTTTTGTACCTACGTCTTATAGAACTATTAAAAAGAAACCTAGAAAACCATCGAAACTATTGAAAAATCGAGACTAATAAATGAACTATTAACAAGTTATCTTTTAATTTATAAATTCTAAAACCAAATGTATTTAGCTAAGTTACAAAATTAACTAAAAAATGTGTGAATGAATTTAACGCATCATTTTTAATAGTTTCTTCGTTCGCAAAACATTTTTTTTGTCATAATACGTTTTCATACGTCGAGTGTACTTGTAAAGTATTGATATGTAGCACTTTCCTGGTACTTGTTTTGCACTATACAATATTTTGTACAAGTATATTTTGCAAAGTTAAATTTTTCAAATGTTACGTTATAATACTAAATGTAAAAAAAAATTCAAAAAACTGTAAAATGACTATAAAACTAAAACTATATAATTTGTCGCTAACAATTACTTAATAATGTTATTAATGATTTTCTGGGATTTGTCGAAAATATTAATTGAATATAAATCGGAGTCGGACATTTCCACAACTGCCGACATCAGACTTCTGATTCAAATAGCGATTTCCTTTTCAGATGCAAGCGTGTTTTTGAGGCGTTGTATTTACTACAATATTCTCGAAAACAAATTCTCTTTTATTGACGGAAAGTTGTGGTCACGTGATAAGTTTCCGTTTTTTAGTTCGTCATTGTTCATTTACTTATATAACAAGGTAAATAATCGTTCTCACGCTTAATGAAACGAAAACCATCGACTCAAAATAATACGTTTCTTTACAGCTTCTATTTTTTTACTTATTTGTTTCGTTTCTGATAAATATCTACAACAACTCTAGGCTTGACTGAACTTCGGAATCATTTATTGGATATTCACTGTGTTTACAAACGCCTTCAAAGAGGCCAATGCGCAATTGAATTTAAAGTGAAGGTTAAAAAATTTCTTTAACTCTCTGAAAAGTTCGACATAATTACGCAGTCGAAGATGACACTGTAAACATCGTCAATATTTTGTGGACTTTATAATTGTTTGCTCTTATTTTCTCTCTTTGAAACTTTATTTTTTTTTTATCTAAATCCATCATTTTTCTTTTATTTTTTCTTATTCTGTCCCCCCTTTAAAAGTGTGACGTTTGAGGTTTGGATATTTGCCAAACACGAGATATACTCGTGCTATGAATGTGAAAAGGTAAAGAAATATTCTCTCCTCAGAATACGCCCTTTTTTTCTGTTTTTCTTATGTTTAATCTTGTTTTCATTCAGGTGTTTTTCTCATTAAGTGGGAAATTTTTTCCTTTACTACCAAATTAAAAACTGACGATAAAAAATTATGGCGATTGTTTGAAGTATTTAAGTTTCATACAAGACTCAATGCATAAATTTCTTTTTTTTTTATCTGAATTATTTTTGAGCTTTTTTTAAAATCTTTTCAACTTTGTTTTGATAAAAAACAAGTTTAAATGTTTTGAATTTTCATTCATTTTTCCCCATAGTTTTTTTTTTCTTAAATAAACAATTTCACTATTTTTTTCAGGTTAATTTTCCATGATTTCTCAAAAAAAAAAAAAAAAAAAAAAAAAAAAAAAAAAAAAAAAAAAAAAAAAAANAAAAAAAAAAAAAGAAAAGAAAAAAAACGAGAAATTTGAAAGCGAAAAAAATTTCATACGAGACTCAATGCATAATTTCCTTTTTTTTTTTACCAGAATTACTTTTGAGCTTTTTTTAAAAATCTTTTCAACTTTGTTTTGATAAAAAACAAGTTTAAATGTTTTGAATTTTCATTCATTTTTCCCCATAGTTTTTTTTTTCCATAAATAAACAAATTCACTGTTTTTTTCAGGTTAATTTTCCATGATTTCTCAAAAAAAAAGAAAGAAAAAACGAGAAATTTAAAAACGAAAAAAATTTCATACGAGACTCAATGCATAATTTCTTTTTTTTTTACCAGAATTACTTTTGAGCTTTTTTTAAAAATCTTTTCAACTTTGTTTTGATAAGAAAAACAACTTTAAATGTTTTAAATTTTCATTCATTTTTCCCCATAGTTTTTTTTCATAAATAAACAAATTCACTGTTTTTTTCAGGTTGATTTTCCATGATTTTTTTTCCCTTCACGAAAAAAAAAAAAAAAAAAAAAAAAAAAAAAAAAAAAAAAAAAAAAACGAGAAACGAGAAAACGAACAAAATTTCATACTAGACTCAATGCATAATTTCTTTTTCTTACCTGAATTATTTTTGAGTTTTTTTTTAAAAATCTTTTCAACTTTGTTTTAATAAAAAAACAACTTTAAGAGTTTTGGATTTTCATTCATTTTTTCTCCATGGTTTTTTTTCATAAATAAACAAAATCCCTGTTTTTTTCAGGGTGATTTTCCATGATTATTTTTTCCTTTAAAAAAAAATAAAATAAAAATACTAACCCTGAATAAAATAAATACCTAGTTTTTGTTTATATTGTTGACCAACTTTGAGAAAACAATTTCTTTATTCGAGAATGAGTGCAAAAAGCCCTTTGAAATAGTACTTAACTGAAGGGCTGGATTAAGGTATGATAGTGCTTGAGTCTAATGTATAATTTATAGCCCATCCTATACCAAATTATCTAAAACTTACTTATACTCAGAAATATTGAAAATTTTTATGAAATTCAGTTCCCGTTAAACTTGTTTTACAAAAGAATAAATAAATAAATAAATTAATTAATTAAAAAAAGTTTTTTGAAATTTTAATTCCTTACAAAAATAACTACATTGAACATTAACACTTGATTCGATTATGTCAGTAAAACAATCCTGTATGAAATTATAAATGTCAAGTAATTAAAAAAAATTTAAACAGCAAACATACAAGTTTTAAATATCGAAAGTAGAATTTTTATTCAAAGTAGAATTTTCCGTTCTTGCTCAGTTTGTAACACATTCGCTAACCTTGACCCCTAGAAAATGTTTTTTGGAGAGTTACAGAAAGTTAGTTAGAAAAATCCATTACTTGTGACTTAAACGAAATAAGATAATAGATAAAATTAGGTTGTTGGGAGAGTGGCCGATAGAAACTACATGACGAAATATTTTTCTATTTTTTTTTTTAATATTATATTTTTTTCTATTTCTCGAATTTTACACTTAAAAAATGCATAAAATTTTTTATGATTCTAAATGAAGGTTGTAAAACACTACGGTTAGAAATATTTAATAATTTTTTAGAAAATTATGAAAATCAATTATACATTCTTAAACTTTAGACGAATCTTTTAGTGGGCCCTAAAAGGTTTGGGGACCTGAGGCTACAGCCCCAGTAACCCCTCTTCATCCCGCCCAGTTTAATGGAAAAGCAGCTTTGCAATGTGAATTTTAAGAAATTCCTTAAGCCTAATAGGGAATCTAAGATAATCCATTTAAGTTAAATCTAAGTTAAGTTAAATCTAAGTTAAGTTAACTTCTCTCAAAGGGTAAAAGGCTTAAAGGGTGGAGGATTATAGCATAATCATACATAAACTAAGGTATAAGGTTAACATCAGGTATAAGGTTAACACGCAAAAGTGAAATTAACATTAAGGGACAGAAACTTTCGACTGTTCACGTGACAACTATTGGGACAGCAAATTTTCGGCTAACCTCCATATTTAAACTATCAATAATTTAAATTCATCGAAAAAAAAAGTTATGCTTATTCAGAAAAAGTACGTTTTTGTAACTTAATTCATATTTAGCTCTAATTAATTAGCATATTTCTGGTTACTCCTTTGAAGTATTAAGATTGGTACTGATTATTCGAGTAAAATAAATTAAAGGGATATCTTTGTTTAATTTTTTTTTTATTTTGCGAACTTTTTTTTCTTCCAATTTAGATGCTGAAGAATGAGTCACTCAATTCCACAGACTATTTCCAATAATCAAAATCAAATTTGAGTTAAAAAGTTTTTTTTTCCAATTGAGATGTTGAAGAATGAGTCACTCAATTCACCAGACTATTTCCAATTATCAAAATCAAATTTGAGTTAAAGAGTTTTTTTTCCAATTTAGATGTTGAGGAATGTGTCACTCAATTCCACAGACTATTTCCAATAATCAAAATCAAATTTGAGTTAAAGAGTTTTTTTTTCAATTTAGATGTTGAAGAATGAGTCACTCAATTCCACAGACTATTTCCAATTATCAAAATCAAATTTGAGTTAAAGAGTTTTTTTTCCAATTTAGATGTTGAAGAATGAGTCACTCAATTCACCAGACTATTTCCAATTATCAAAAACAAATTTGAGTTAAAGAGTTTTTTTTTTCCAATTTAGATGTTGAAGAATAAGTCACTCAATTCACCAGACTATTTCCAATTATCAAAAACAAATTTGAGTTAAAGAGTTTTTTTTTTCCAATTGAGATGTTGAAGAATGAGTCACTCAATTCACCAGACTATTTCCAATAATCAAAATCAAATTTGAGTTAAAAAGCTTTTTCTTCCAATTTAGATGTTGAAGAATGAGTCACTCAATTCCACAGACTATTTCCAATAATCAAAATCAAATTTGAGTTAAAGAGTTTTTTTTTCCAATTGAGATGTTGAAGAATGAGTCACTCAATTCACCAGACTATTTCCAATTATCAAAATCAAATTTGAGTTAAAAAGTGTAAGGCTTAATTCTAAGGTTTAATAAAGGTAAGGTAATTATTGATGGATTTACTTTAATGTAAAAGCAACAAAGGGCCCTCAATAATTCATTACTTTTACATTTAGATGATCCATATCGAAATGGGTTTCAGGACACTTGTATAGTAGTCAGTGATATGATATTCATAGGGAATTAATTTATATGATATTAGCATGATATGAATAAATCCTATACTAATATCACTGGAATATCATATGAATTAATCCCAAATGAATATCATTTGAATGAGCCTTCTTATGATTAATATATGAATGAATCCCATATGCATATTATATGAATTAGGAAGAAACGTCACTTGAAATATCGTCTGTCATATTTGCTGTCACCCCCTTGAGCCATTAGGATAGAGTCCTAGAACGCGAAGATCCAATCATTAGATCAAAAGTTACTCGGGGTGGTTCGTTTTTCTGCGCACTGTACATTGTGCAATAAATAAATAAATAAGCAAATAAATGGACCACCCTGAATAACTTTTAATTTAATGATGGGATTTTCACATTCTAGGACTCAGTCTAATTAGCTCTAAGGGGTTACCTCAAATATACTAATTAATTAGTGCATAATATATTTTAAGTTACAAGATAAGACACAAAAACTGAATAAACATACCATTTTTACGACGAATTCGGATTTCTGACCCCTAAAATAAAGGGGGCAGCTGTAATTTAAGAGATATGGTTTGGTCAGGAGAGCGATCCAAAGTTTGGATCTCCAAATGTTAATTTTACTTTTTGCGTATTTCGCCATATCTCGAGAACTTTTTGAGAGAATTGAAAAAGTTTTTCTCACAATTATAAATTTCGTTTCTCCAAGGATTATTCCGTGTAAAAAACAACTTTTAGTAAATATTTATTATTTTTCATTATTTTATTTAATTATAGTCGAAAAAACTTTGAAGTGCATGATTTATATCAAATTTGTATCATTTCAAATAATGCAATTTTGCATTACAATAAACAAAATTTAAGCAAAATCGGTCAAAAGTCGTATCGTTAAAATCCAATTTTTCCGAAATTGGAACTATTTTAACAATTTCGCTCAAATTTTTAATTTTGCCATTAAAAATTCCAATCTTTAAAATGATTTTTTTTTTATTTATTTTTTTTAATGGCGGGCACTTGGAGCTATTGTCCATTGGCCACAGAAAGTGCCAGAACTGCTAATTCTCTTTTCGTTACCCAGTGGGCACCTGTGGCGAAGCCACGGCGGTGGAACAGCGTCGCCCACGGCACACTACCACAACCCGTTTATAGGGCGGGTCACATTCACACACAAAGGAGAAAGGACATAAAACACAGATAGAGGGAAAGAAACATCCATGCCTTGCCCGGGATTCGAACCCAGAACCTTTCTGATGCAAGGACAGTTCCCTGCCCCCTACACAGCCTGGTCGGCTTAAAATGATTTAAAAAATTGTATACCTCGCAATTCAAACTTTTTTCGACTATTATTAAATAAAATAATAAAAAATAACAAATATTCTCTGAAAGTTATTTTTGAATGAAATTATTTCTGGATTAAAGAATTTTATAATTGAATGCAAATATTTTTTAATAAGCTTAAAAAGTTCTTGAGATATGATGAAATAAGCAAAAAGTAAAATCACCATTAAAGGTTCCAAACGTTGGACTATATTTCCCAGATTGTGACTACCCCCTATATTTTTTTAAAGCAGAAATCGGAATCCGTCGAAAAAATGGTATGTTTGATCAGATGTTTGTGTCTGACTTTGTAACTTAAAATATCGTTTGCACTAAAGTATCGGTTGCACTATTTTAAGTCACCTTCCTGAACAACTTAGATTGAGTTCTAGAACGAGAAGATCATTAGATCAAAAGTTACTCAGAGTGATCCATTTATTTTTTTGCTCACTTTACATAGATACTTCGTTGTACTTGAAATTCTGATTATTAGCTAGTTGTACAAGATATTTTTGTTTTCTTTTTACCGTAGATTGATTATATCAGAGATGCACAATCCATTTTTGAGTAGCGATTTAAAAAAAAAAAAAATACAGAGTTGAGGACCCACATTAACATAATGCTGTAATTATAAAAATTCAGGGAATATTTAGATTCTGTTTTAAAGTAATATGAATCATAAAACAAGTTTCATTACACGTATAATTATCTTTTGCTCCACTGAAGTTGTTGTTGTTACACATGCCCCTTGTCAATCATCAAGCCAGCTTGAAATCAATCGAATTTTTAAGGCAGATGGTGCGTTTTTTGTTTTTTCAGTGGCGCCATCCATAGCCAAGAATACGACTTCAGCCGCATACACATCACAGCCCATTTTACAAGGAGGATCCAATAATGCTCTTTCATTCATCCACAGATCGTAATTTTGACCTGAATCAGACAACGATCAATTTCCAAATTAGCATCCCCAAAGGTATTTCATAACCGTCGTTGAACAGCTGATCTAGTTTTTTAGTTTACGACTACGAATGTTCAACTCCGTAGCCTTGTAATTTTGAAACCAATTCAGAAGACAAGGGAGCTCCTGGATCAGAGGTATTGATTTGTTATTGAAACTTGGAGGACTTTGGGACCCGTCAGATATAACGTCCACCAGTCATAATTTAATGCACTGAAATTCGTCGGCCGGCCGAATTGAAACTCCCGTTCCTACGAACACGAGCCCATCGTTCTACCAATCTGGCTATCCGGGCCTTGTGCTTTACTGTACATAATAAAAATATTTATGTAAATGCGTTTCAAATATGCAATCAAAATATGGCGAATATATAGGAATATGATAAAAAGTGGCAACTGAAATTTACATTTATCCATTTAGTTAGCTTTCCCTATCATTCAGAAAATTTTTTTTATCACTAGTACAGTTTCAGATAAATGTGATAAGATCTCGTTGGAAATTTGATATACTTATATACTTATATACTTATAAATATATATTATTTACCTTATCGAATATATAGGAATATGATAAAAAGTGGCAACTGAAATTTACATTTATCCATTTAGTTAGCTTTCCCTATCATTCAGAAAAAAAAAATTATCACTACTACAGTTTCAGATAAATGTGATAAGATCTCGTTGGAAATTTGAAATTATATACTTATAAGTATATATTATTTACCTTATCGACTTTTGAAATTTTCTTTTCTTATTTTCTAGTTCAGTTGCACAAATTCTTAAGTAATTATATTTCAATGCAAAACCTAAACTCGTTGCATAAAAAAAACTTAAATAACGGAATGGTTTGAGAAATGCTGTGAACTAGATCAGTAAACTATTGTTACAGAGCATGGATGAAAACATTATACTTTTTTTTCCTCTTTTTTAAATATTTTATTAAACTTTAAGGCTGTTCAGGGACCAAGTTAAAACGCTTTGTGTTCTACTTTTGGCCCACGGGTGAGCCACAGGTTATGCATCCCTGGGTTATATATTTCAACTACTTTTAAAGTCTTTTTAAAATTACTTCCTTATTTTTTTCAAACAAGCCATGAAAACACCAATTTTTTGTTGGTTTATTGCTGAGAAAAAAAGCCTTTAACAAAACCACTTGGCAACTATTCGGTTTAGTTAAAGGCAATCTGTTGTTTGATTGCTCTCATTCTATTGGGAGAATTGCCAGACACTTGTTTTTCAGTAGAACAACTATTTTCAGGGGTAAATAAGTTTTTCTCGAACTTCAAAACTTTTTTTTTTTTTTCAAATTTTTCCACGAAAAGTAAGGAAGACGCTCAAAGCAGAATTTTAAGAATTAATTTTTTTTTACAACAAAGCGATAGAAAAAAAAAATAGACGGATTTTTTGGAACTTTACTTATAATCCTTTGTTGTCAGTTTGACAATGAAACCATTTGATTTTGGCAATAATATTGAACCACTAAAAATATAACAGACTTGATTTCGTAAATTGCTCCATTTTTTATCATTCACTTTAAATTTTGATAAAAAAAAAAAGTGGCTATGTTTGTAGGATAAGTACAATTCTTATGGCTCTTTTCATGTTAAAGTTTGGTCAAAATTTTTCTGTTCCTTAAAGGATTAAAGTATCATTGCAAAAACGTTTACTTTTTAGGGTTCAGAATAATATCATAATATAAATAGTCAGAATAGTGTAAATAAAGTTAAAATAACATAAATAACAACAACAAAAAAAAACAGACTGCCGTTACAGGCTGCAGTAAAAATACAGACTACAGTTAAAATGGCAAAAAAAGAAAAAAAGAAAAAAAACATACCGTCATTTCGATACAGTAGAGAAGCACTTTATTCTGTATAGAAACACATCATGAAACTGATATAACATGATTGATCTGAAGTCAAAGTACAGTACCTTTTTAAAGCTAAAGTACTAAGTTACTGAAGAAAGATCTACTTCGCATAAAAGAATATGTGCGACTTCTTTTTCATATAGGCGCTTTTCATTTATAGAGCAATTTTTGTGGCAGAGCATAAAGGGATCAAATGCTTAAGTAAATAAGATAAAATTTGAAGAAGAACGACTACCATTTTTAGATGCATTTAAAAAGTCTTAAATTTTTTACTAAACTCGCATTTAGTTTCAGATTATTTATTCTATTAACTACTTTAAATTTAATTGTTATAATGTCTAAATAAATATATAAGTCTTTAAGAAGCGTATACAAAATTTACAATCCAATATTTTTTTAAAAATAAACAACACAAAAAGAACGATGATTAATGCCCATGATTAAATTTCAAATGCTGATACTTTATTCAAAAAATGGCAGTTTATTAAATGAAACATATTTCATGTGAAGTTTCGAAAATGATATTTAGTAATTACTTTGTAATAAAAGAAAATATGTTTTTATGAACTAGACAAAATCATACTCCAACTAGAAATTGTTGAGGTACAATTGAAGATACAGTTGAAATCACTTTTAACGAGCCCTGATTCAACGAGAACCTATATTTAACGAAAGAACGAAAATACTTGGTTGTTACAATGTTAAGTCCATTAAGTGAGCAATATTTTTGTGATATTTTGAGAAAATTTCTACTTTCTTCCGTCTTTCCAGTACAACTAATTCTTTCTTTGTAAAATATCTTTTTTTATGTTTTTAGGGCAATGAGTCTAATCCGAAAAGCAATAACACAACATAGAGACAATTAGACAGTTCAAAGCAAATTAACTAACTTATTTTGTACTATACAGAAATTAAAAAAATGAAGTACCAAATTCATAATTTGGGTAAATTTGTATGAACTCTTATGATTTTTCCACGAAACTATTTTAACGAGCACTCTGTAATAGTACTTAGCAACCAGCACGTGGTAACTCGAGAACTCGATAATAACACTCTATAACGAATACGTGGTAACTCGAGCGCTCGGTTATAGCGCTTTGTAACGAGCATGTGGTAACTCGAGCACTCACTAATAGCGCTTGGAAACGAGCAAGTATTGCGGTCCCTTCGCGCTTGGTATATGCGAGTTCGCCTGCATTACTATTAGGGGGACCGGAAAGTAATGCCGTTTAGGTGCATCGGATATTTGTTATCAAGATTTTATTTTTAATCAATAATGTATTCACCCTCGTTAGCAACAAACTTTCAATGCTGGATAGAAAAAGGATCGAAAAAAATGAATTAGTTTTTAAGACTAGCAAATATTTAATACATCGAAACGACATTACTTTCCAGTCCCCTTAAAAAAAAGATATTTTTCGAAATTTATTAACTAGAACATAGACTATAACAACATTAGAAATTTATACTATTCGTCATTATAAAATGAAATCTTTATTCTTTATCAAAAGAGATAATTTGAGGTTAGACTTTGTAAAAGAATTTTTAATTATGTAATTTAAATTTTTTATTGACTAAAATTATTTACAATGTATATACATTAAAAATATTTTTTTCTCTGCTAAATAAGTAAACAAAGTTCGTTCCGGTAAGCCGGTTTTTCCACTAGAATGTTCAGATAGAGAATTCGTGAACATGCTATTGAAAAAACAATAGGCGATTCCATGGCGGAAAGACAATCAGAAATTATAATTTTACATAGATTTTTTATGCGTGTAATTATTTATGTATGATTTTTTAGAATGAAATTATTGTTATGTATTCACATTCACTACTAAGATATTTATGACATTGATAAATATTTAAAAAGTATTTTCTGATGAATAATACATCGGTCAAATAGACCCAGGTATAACTCACTAAAAACAAATAAAAACAGGTGTTGGATAGTACAGACATATCAAATTCCGATTCCTTATTTGGACCATTATTTATTAATTTAGAAAAAATGAGTGAATAATAATTTAAGTAAGATATCCGCTTTATATATTTATATTCAAGTGAGAATGATTTGGCGCTCAAAGAAATTTTACTTGAAAATAATTACTGCTTTTAATCCACAGAAAAAATAGGAAAAGTTCGAATTAAAATTTCTTAAATGTTTTAAAAACATGTTATTATTTCAAACGGATGAAAAATCCACTAATTATTTTTATTTTAATAAATTTTTGCTCCACACAGCGAAATTTAATTTGAATTCAAAATAGTAATAGTATGCAAAATAGTTTAAAAATTGAATAAAATAAAAATAGTATAGATAAAAATAGTATGTAATGGAATAAAAATAGTATGCAAAAGTACAATCGAATCTTTAATTACGTATCATAGACTAGTGAGACTTTTAATCAAAAGAAAAATAAGAAAAATCTAGATTAAAATTTCTTAAATATTTTAAAAACATGTTATTATTTCAAACAGAAGTAAAATCCACTGATTATTCCTATTTTAATAAATTTTTGCTCCCCACAGCAAAATTTAATTTGAACTCTAAGTACGTAACAATTCTCTCAATTTGAAGAATTTCACTTAAAAATTTTGGAATGATTTAATTCTGTTTTTCAAAATAAATTTAGTTTTTTAAGTAAAAATAGTATGCAAAAATACAACCGAATCTTTAATTTCATATCATAGACTTGTGAGACTTTTAATCAATAGAAAAATAAAAAAAATCCAAATTACAATTTTTTAAATATTTTAGAAACGTACTATTTCAAACAGAAGTAAAAATAAAAATAAAATCCACTAACCACACTTGTGTTAATAATTGGCAGCACAAAGTTCACATGCAAAATTAATAAAAAATGTAAATAAAGTTCACTTTAAGAACGCACATGTTTTTTTTAAAAATTTTTAATGATTGTAACTGTAATTAACTGTAGTTAACCCCAACAAAAAATTTTCAGAATTTAAATCATGTACGGTTGTCGCTTTTAAATAAAGTTCGCTTTAAGAACACAAGAAAATAAAACTTTAACAAGGTAAGGATGTTTTATGCATAAGATCAAATTTCGCTTTTCAGTTTTAAATAAACATTGCATCTTTTCTATTGAACCTGTCGAAGTAAATTTGTTTGCAGTTTCTTTTTTCCTCTCTGTTACTTTTCCTCTCCGTTACCATGTTTATGGTAACTTAGTTTATTACTTTCATTCCTTGACTTCTTAATTTAGTTATTTTAATTAAATATTACATTTATTAAAAGAAGTATAGGTAGGTATCAATATTTGTATGAGTAAAATTCAGTGGTATGCAATGCCAGAATATTTAAAATTTAACTCAAATGTCAGAATTCCACTCTGTTCCCTTTTTCCTACCCTCTAACCCGCTATTTATTAAGCTTTATTAACCTATATAGTTTAACAAAAAAAGAAAGAAAAAAGCAATTTTAGTGATTTGCAGTGTAACTTTGAGTAGAGTGTAAATTGTTTACTGTTTTAGGTAACTTATTGTTTTTTTCTTTTCTTTTTTATTTTATATTGCAAATCAAAAAGTGCACTGCTGCATAGTCTTATGTAAAAAAAAAACATTCCGACTGCAGCTGAAATTTTTATAAAAAATTCGAATATTAAAATTTTTTTAGAGGAATTTTTCTAAATGCCTTTTCCTTTTAAAAATGACCCATATATCGCTTAGCTGTTTTTTTTTTAAAATTAAAATTAGATTTTTTTTTGCCTCTTCACCCATATATTCTTACACCTTTTTTTAGGTGCATTTGCCGTCAGCATCTATACGCTACTGATATAAATTACTTAGTTTTTGAAAATATCCATCGCCTAAAAAATCGGGCTCAAATTTCCTGTGGGTAGTATACTTATTTCAAAAAATAGTCTCATATTCAATCAAACAAATCTCTTTCGTACATTTATTAGTGTCTCAAAGATTAAAAATTAACTATTTTAGTTTTTAAACTTTTTTTAAGCATTCAAAAAATTTTTAATTTCTTTACTTCTTTTTCATTAAAATATACCTTGCAAATAATTTTTCCAAATTTAAGTTGGAATACAAACCGCTATCCTTTTTATTCTTTTCTTTCATAGAAGACTCATTGTAGCAAGGTATAAAAGAAAAATTTATTTGATGACCTTGAAAGGCGAAAAGGCATAAAATGACCTTCAATTTCACCTTAGCATTTTTATCGTTTTCCTCAACCTTCCTCAGATAATTTTTTTTTGTTTCATTTCGTTTTGTTGAAATAAAAGTGTCTAGTATAACTATAAAAAAAGAATACTTTATTTATAATATATAAGACTGCTATTATTAATTTAAGGAAAAATCTTTGAAAAACGTTTAAAGTAATGAAATATAATTTAAATACATAGCACGGATAAGGGAACTTTTAGAGTAGATTTAATTATATTCCTAAATTGTTCAAATTTTTTTTCGTATAATTTGAGTTTTGCAAATTTCTTTTATGAAAATTTTGACTTGACTTTTTTAAAAAAGGAAGAGAGATTTTGAATATAAATATCATCTTCTAAGACCCAATTTTCAATTAGTTTTCTTTAATGCGATTCATATTTAGAAATATGTAGCTTAAAAGAAAATAAACTTAAAAATACGATAAAATAGATTTTTTAAAAAAAATTCAATTCATTAAATTTAATTAATTTTTTTCAGCTATTTTTAATTTTTACATAAAATGATGCACTTTAATTTTTAGCATTTTCAGCATATTGTAGGCTAATTTATAGTTTATTTCTTCAGATATGCTTATGAAACAAAATCTCCTAGATTGAAATAATAAGATATTTATATGACATAAAACTCTTCAAAAGGTGACTTGAATAGAATTTCTTACCCTTTTTACAATTTTTAAAATGTACACTACAATGTTGCCACTTATTACTTTTTCTCAAAAAATTAATGACTAATTGAAAAAAGTTAAAAATAAAAAATTGACTTTTGATTTTGAAATTTTTTCAATTCACGGCTATCTCAGCTTCGCAGCTTTAAGTTTCAATTCTTGTCGTAGGCCATTAAGGCAAGGGGTGCGATTATTCTTGTTTTCTAGTGGCGCCATCTACGGCCTAGAATTCAACTTCTGCCACACCCATACGTCAAACCCGTTTATTAGGCCGACCGACTTGAAACAGAGGACGACCAATCTCGAATTCAGTCTCCCCAGTTGCAATTAGATGATTTGAAAGAGTTCTCGATAATATTGTGTTTGAAACTAAGTTCCTGCCGATGTTCTATATAGTTATTATTTATTTATATATATATATNATATATTTGCCAATCCTGTTGTAGAATGGGTTTAATCGCTCTTGATAGAACTAAACTGAAAGTTCAGAAGAACAAAGTGAAATCAAAATTTCCATTTTTAAACTTGACATAAAACAACAAGAGCGGTTCTTTCAGTTATGGCACCCTTTCCATTAACGGCACAAATGTCACGAGCAGCTTTTGTAGTCTTAGAACCTTGATTAAAAGCTAAAAGGAGAAAACATTGAAAAGGCTCATTTTCTCAACTGAACATTCCATTTTAATGATATGAAATTTAGCATTAATGAACTCGAACTAAAAAAAAAAATTCCAAAAGAACAAAACTTTTTCTTACGAATGATCTAAAACATTATGCCAAAAATTTTTTTTATGGTACATGGAATTTCAAAAAATTAGGCAGAAACTTGATTGCCCACCCAATATGTATTAGAAAGATTTTAAAATTATAACGTTTAAGTGACGAAATTAAAAATATATAGCATGGTTTATTATTCTATATGAGTGGTTAATTAGATGTCTGTTTTTATTGTTTGATTGCCTATTTTTTCAAAACATTTAATGACAAGTGAAATTTAAAGTTTATAAAAAAACAGCGGAAATTTATTTGCTGACCCAATATGCATTTTAAAGAGTTTTAAATTATACCGATTACGTTAAAAACGAAACGATAATTGCATTGTTTATTACTTAAATAAAGTGAGTAATTGTTTGATTGCCTATTTTTACTTTAAATGACTTTTACACGATGTTTATTTAAGATTCTCAAGTATTCTAAGTACCTCTAAAGAAGACTGTCGGCAGACAGTCAGAAGATATTTTAGTTCTTCATCGTTTAAAAACCATATTTAATGATCATTAAAAGCTTGTGATTGTTTGTATTTTCGCTTGACCTTCAAGAGGAAAAAAATGAAAATTCATACTTCCGCTTTCCATTATCGTTATGTGATAGATTTAAATGCGAATTCGGAATTTTTTCTTTCTTTTCATAACCGGTCTGTCTTAGAGTATATTACTATAGGAAAAGATTTTATTGTTTTGGTGATGAATTGCTTTTTAATTATACATTCATTTAATGATTCGTCGAAGATATAAAGAAGAACAATGATTCTATAACAAACTTCAGTTTATAAAAATTTAACTTTCTACACTTTTCTGTGACGCTACTCGCTTATTAATTCTCAATATCCCCATTATTTTTGTTCAGTTTTTTCAAGAAAAAAACAAAGTAAATTTTTTTTAAATGAATACAATTTTTATTCAAGCAAAGATACATACACCGAAGAGTCATTACATTATGACCACCCTGCTAATAACATGTAGGACCACCTTTAGTCCTCAAAACTGCTAGCACCCGCCGTGGCATTGATTCCACAAGGTGCTGATAGGTAGTCTGAGGTATCTGGTACCAAGCGCTCACCAACTGGTCCTGCAATTCCCTGCGAGGGGGTAGCGTGGCAGCACGAATTTGGTTTTCCAAGAAGGATCACAAATGCTCTATTGGATTAAGATCAGGTGAATTTGGGGGCCAAGGCATGACTTGAAAGTCACTGGTATGTTCCTCGAACCAATCCATGACGATTCGACCCTTATGAGATGGTGCATTATCCTGTTGGTAAATACCATCCCCTACAGGAAAAACTGTTGCCATGAATGGGTGGGTGAACCTGGTCTGCAACTATGTTCAAGTAGCTTACAGACGTCAGGGATTGTTCTATGAGGATTATGGGCGAGAAATCATGAAAACCTGGGAGAGCCCATTGTTATTGATGGAGGGTGGTCATAATATAATGGCTCTTCGGTGTATTTTATAACTTAATTTAGCATACACAACAGAATTGTGTCTAATAGTAACCTCGTGTAAAAGTGATCACTACCCCAAAACATTGAACCGCAACGAAAAGTCCTTCTTTGCTTAAATAATTATTTTGATCTGTCCATTTTCTAAAACACGCATTTTAATCTGTGATTATTTTTAACATACATTTTGAGTTATAACAAGTATAAAAAGATCAACGACAATATGTATTTTGCAAAATATGATGAAAAGATCAAAACTTTTGGACATCAAGATAAAAAAATATATTTACCCTTTTTTTAAACTAATGCTTGAAACAGAATTTAATAGAAGCAGTTTAACAAGTTACAGCTGCATGAATATTGCTTAGAAATACAGTGTTTTGCGTGCTTTTGATGAAACATTGGGAAGAAACAGGAATGAATTGAAATTAGCGAGAGGATGTACGTATGTTTAAAATTATTGGCAAAGAAAAGTGGGACATTTTATCTGTTAATTCGTTTAACATTTAATCCCTCAGTGGACTAACTGATCGTTAAGACGCTCGCTGTTCCTAGTAAAACACTAAAGTCAAGCATCACTAACTGCAGTCAGTGAGCGTGTGGGTGATCACTTTGATCTGTCTACGAAGTGACCGACGATGTGCGGTAACGATCCTCGTTAAACAGTTCTTCTGCAAAGTGGTTAGCGTGCAGATCGTCGGGCTATTAAAGTGAAGGAACCATCCCTTCTACACAGGATCAAAATTGTGAAGGCGTATTTTCGGACCATAATCAGAAATGTATTCCAGATCTTCGTTAATAGCCCATTATGATTAATGGGCTATTAACGCAGCTGTAGTGCGACACCAAAAAAATACTACTACTACTACTACTACTACTAAATCCGCGATGGATCAGGGGATAGACCGTTCGCCTTCCAATGAGGAGAAACGGGTTCGAATCCCAGTCTATATGAATTCCGCATCCGGCTTGCACCTACCACAGTGTGAAATATCATCAGTGGTAGACGGATCACGGGTTAGAGTCCCCTTGCCGTCAGGCTACTCGTGAGAGGTTATCGTGGTCTTCCCCTACATGTAACGCAAATACGGGTTAGCTCTATCAAAAAGTCCTTCACGAAGGCCAATTTCGCCCAATACTCGATTCGGAAGTTCCCTTGTCTTCTGGATTGGGTTCAAAATTACAAGGCTACAGACTTGAACATTAGAAGTCGTAAACCCATAAAATTGGGTCGGCTGTTCAACGACTGTTATGTATACTACTACTATTAAATCCGCGATGGCCCCCTTTTTTAGGGAAATGGGGCTGATAGGAGGGGGAGAATTAAAAGTGAGTGAAGAATTCTATTAAGAATAGTGATATCAATTCCGAGATCATAGGACTAATAGTTTAAAAGCTATAAGGGTGTAATGTACAAAAAGTACAAAATTGCACTTCTACCTATTTAAGCACTTGATATTGCTATCTTAACAAGTGAAACATTGTTTCCTATGAATTTTTTTACGTTGAATTGAATTCCAAATCCTACCAAAGATTTTGAAATTTATTACTCACAAGATAGAATTTTTATCCAAGTTATTAAATTCAATCTTTAAGTTTTGTTTTTTTTAAATGCAAAGATAATAGTTTCTGATTAAAGTGAAAATGTTTTAAGTTAATATAACCCTTTACAGCCAACATAGTACTTAATTTGCAGGACGAATAGAACTTGGCTATTTATTTAAGGTAAAAATCAAAGCTTTTTGTAATTTATACCTCGATAATTACTTAGAAGTAGAAAAAATAAATTTTATCTAATCTAAAAATTAGTATTTAAAAGAATTCAACCCGATTGGTGAGTGACACTTAGGGCACCTTTCTTGTAAGTCACTGTTGTCACTAAAAATCATTGTTCATCTTAGTGATCGTTGGTACTAATCACTATTGGTAATAAAAATTCCTTGTTCATTTTAGAGATCACTGGCACAAATCATCGGTTGGTACTAAAAATTCATCTTAGTGATAGTTGGTACTAATCACTGTTGATAATAAAAATCCCTTGTTCATTTTAGAGATCACTGGCACAAATCATCGGTTGGTACTAAAAAGTTATCTTAGTGATAATTGGTACTAATCACTGTTGGTAAAAAAAATTCCTTGTACAGTTTAGAGATCACTGGCACAAATCGTCGGTTGGTACTAAAAATTCATTGATCATCTTAGTGATAGTTGGTACTAATCACTGTTGGTAATAAAAATTCCTTGTTCATTTTAGAGATCACTGGCACAAATCTTCGGCTGGTACTAAAAATTCATTGTTCATCTTAGTGATAGTTGGTACTAATCACTGTTGGTAATAAAAATTCCTTGTTCATTTTAGAGATCACTGGCACAAATCGTCGGTTGGTACTAAAAATTCATTGATCATCTTAGTGATCGTTGGCAGTAATCACTGTTGGTACTAATCACTGTATACTAAAAAATCATCGTTTATTACAAAATTTGAGTTGATAATCAAGCATATTCCGGATTTGTCAAGTTAGCGCTACCATAGCAACACTAAAAGTGTTTTTATGACGTTTTGGATGGTGTTGTTGACTTACAATAAAATTCAAGCAAAAAACATATGGATGACGGTGTGTAAAATCCATCTACTCATTAATAATGTTGACTCTATGAATAGCCTTGTGACAATCAATTTTTTAATAGTTATGACCGAGTGTCCTTAACTTTCTCCTTTTTCAATCCTACACAATACCCTATGAAGTTTATTTTATTAGCTTGCGCTTCTTAAATAATTAATAATCTCAGCAAATAGTTATCTTTAAACATGAGAATACTAACCTTACTTTTTTCTCATATTTCGTACTACTAGAAGAAGGAATCGTAGATTGGTGATAGTCTCAAATAATCGATTCAACGTTGACCCTTACTAATGTCTTGAACGGTGCAAATTTGTTACACCTTTGATGAGGCATTTAATACTTAGATTTCACAATACTAGAAGAAGGAATCATAATAGTTACTGATACTTGCAAACTCAGTAAAATCGGATATAGATAAATAGTTTAACAGACAAATATTTTAACTGAAAACATTCAGTGAAAAAGAGCTTAGAATACGCATAATATTTCTTAAATACAGTTTTCCGTTACGATCACTTTTAATATACAGGGTGTTCCGTAAACATCACCTTTAATATACTGAGTTGCCAAAATTATAGCGTTAAGGTTGCCAAATAAATACAGGCTTTTAATATTAAAGTTTACAGTTGAGTCAAAAATAGTCTCTCTCTCTCTCTCTCTCTCTCTCTCTCTCTCTCTCTATATCTATCNCGCTTTTGAGAGAGAGAGAGAGAGAGAGAGAGAGAGAGAAAACATGGAGAAAAATAAAGATTTTTTTTAAAAAAAAATTATTACTTTTTTTTCTTAAGAAGTGTTCAAGAACTTAAAGGGAATTAAAAGTTTTAAAAGTTGAAAAACGAAATAAAAAAAAGATATAATCTCGTCATTTACATTTTTAGATAAATTTCTATCTAAAAATGTTCCATAGAATGCGTTATAATATGTAACAGTTTCCAAAAATCGGAATTTTAACTTTTGGAAATTAATTGTATTTTAAATTATTCTCAAAAAATTAATTATAATAAAGAGTCCAAAAAGCCTACAATTATGCGAAAGTGTTTTTAACTGATTAGACGATTATTAAAAAGTACAAAGAAATCTAATAAAAATCAGCATTGTTATCTATAAAATGTTCTACAGAATGGGTCAAAAGTAAACAGTTTCCTAAAATCCAAACTACAATTTTTGGAAATTAATTTGTTTTAATTAATTTAATTAAAATGCCGAGTGTCTTAAAAGCATAAAATTATTTGAAAATCAAATATTCATAAAGTGTTTTTTAACACAGAGGAAAATTATTAAACTATTGATAAAAGCTACATAAAAGAAACATGATCAGAATGAGTATCGTTATCCAAAAGTATTCTATGGAATGAGACGTATGTAAACAGTTTCCAGACATATTAAATTGCTTTAGACAAATATGATCTATTTCTGAATATTGTCTGGAACACGAAGTCTGCGAAAGGAAAGTAATTCATATTTCCTACGCACTATATCTTAGAAATTGTGTCACGAATTTAAATATGTAGTGAACATACATAGTTTTTTGAAGTTTTTATAGGTTAAAAGAAAATATTTTACAATCCATAAATTTTAAACGGTAATCAACTTATAATTAATTATATTTTGAATTTTTATAGCATTGTTTCAGTTTTGTGTTTCATATTTCGATGAAAATTACTAAAGGAGTGCAGTATTACACTTTATATTTTATGAATAAATAAAACAGGATTAAAACAAATCTGTTAGTTTTATTAAAAACAAAACAAATATTTAACTTTTAAAATAGTGCGGGTGTTTCGTGTTTTTGAATAGTACCTTTGTTTTAGATGTTTATTAATTTTCTTTAATTTAGTTCTTAATTTAATTTCTTCATTAATTATTAAAGAAATGTGAAATTACTTTTTTATTTGTATTAAAAAAATAAAATAGGATCAAATAAATTTTTAAAGCAAGTTTGTTAGTTTTAATAAAGAAATAACACTAAAAAAATTTGAAAATGAACTATTTTTTTGTGTTTTTTAAATTTTACCTTTGTTTTGAAATTTTCCTTATTGCTTTGGTTCAAATTTAATTCTGATTCGTAAAAAAAATGAGTAATAAAATTATTTTACTTTGAAAATAAGAACTAGTTGTTCAATGTTTAAAGAAATTTTCAAAACTGTTATTTAAAGAACAGATTATTAAAATAGTAACCTGTTCAATAATGTAAAAAATAAATAAAAAGAAACTCAAATGTACTTTACAACACAGCTTCATGATTCAAAGCGGTTATATATTATTATAGAAAGAATAGAATTAAAAGAACATATCACAAGCAAAATATTTTTAATTTAGAAAGTATGTGGCTGATTAGAAACAAACTGGTCAAAAAATGTTTAAAATGCCGCCATTTGGTGTTTGTGAAGTTTATGCCAATAGGCTAAATTACTAACTTTATAGGTCAGCGATAAAATACTGAAATACAGTGAAACCTCTCGGGAGCGACCACTCTCTGTTCGAAGATAAAATGGTCGTTGATGGAGGTTGGCCGTTCATTGAGGTTACCTCCATGGATTTCAAAATTGTTGAACATGATTACTAGCAAACGATTTTAATTTTTGTCATTTTCTTGCTGCGGAAATGCCTCTTCTGTTGGCGTCATGAAAAGACGTATTGATGAACAAAATTTAGCATCTATTAAAATAATCTCAACTGATATAATTATGTGTAAAAGGAAATTTACCAATTATTAGCTATTTAAATAAACAATTAAGTTTTTTTGTTTAAGTTTCATTTAATTTTATATCATAAAAAATTGTTAAAATGCCGCCATTTGGTGTTTGTAAAGTTTATGCTAATAGTCTAAATTACTAACTTTATCGTTCAACGATAAAATACTGAAATACAGTGAAACCTCTCGGGAGCGACCACTCTCTGTTCGAAGATAAAATGGTCGTTGATGGAGGTTGGCCGTTCATAGAGGTTACCTCCATGGATTTCAAAATTGTTGAGCATGATTACTAGCAAACGATTTTAATTTTTATAATTTTCTTGGTGCGGAAATGCCACTTCTGTTGGCGTCATGAAAAGACGTATTGATGAACAAAATTTAGCATCTATTAAAATAATCTCAACTGATATAATTATGTGCAAAAAGAAATTTACCAATTATTAGCTATTTAAATAAACAATTAAGTTTTTTTTGTTTAAGTTTCATTTAATTTTATATCATTAAAAATTGTTAAAATGCCGCCATTTGGTGTTTGTAAAGTTTATGCTAATAGTCTAAATTACTAACTTTATCGTTCAACGATAAAATACTGAAATACAGTGAAACCTCTCGGGAGCGACCACTATCTGTTCGACGATAAAATGGTCGTTGATGGAGGTTGGCCGTTTTTAGAGGTTACCTACATAGATTTCAAAATTGTTGAACATGATTGCTAGCAAACGATTTTAATTTTTGTAATTTTCTTGGTGCGGAAATGCCACTTCTGTTGGCGTCATGAAAAGACGTATTGATGAACAAAATTTAGCATCTATAAAAATTATCTCAACTGAAATAATTATGTGTGAAGACAAATTTACCAACTATTAGCTATTTTAAATAAATAAAAAATTTTTTTTTGCTTCATTTAATTTTATATCATAAAAATTTGTTACCTTTAAAAGATGAGAAGAGGTGTGTTTGTTTTTTCTAAAATATCCTTTTTTTAACTTGCAACTCTAGAAGTAAATCATTGACAGCATAGTCTTTAGTGCACTCTGATTGCAACATGAGGTTGTATCGTCTCTGAGGATACAACCTCAAAGCTTGAAAGGAGCTCTCCGAATAAGAGACTTACACAAATATTTTTTATACATTTTAATCAACTTATTTGTTTTGTTAAATTTTTTATTTTGATATTTTTTCGTGTTTCCTTATTTGACCTTTTCGGTATTTGATGCAGATGCTTGCCCAGTCTCTGGGAGAGGTTCTAATGGTGTCTCCTAGAGATTTTCTTCAACACAGAGTTCATGGGTAAAAATTCTGTGCCTCTCAAAAGTGATCGTAAATAGAGGTGGTCGCTACATAGAGGTGGTCCTTCCTGGAGGTCTTACTGTACTTTAACAACCCTTCGCGTAAAACGGGTTAAATAACACTGACTTGGAAGACGCGTGCATGAAAATGAACATAAATCGCTATCATTATTTTTTTAAAAAATGGACATGACTTGAATTGTGTTTAAGAAATTGAACTTAATGTGCGTGTTTGGAAAGGTAAAAATATTACATAAGCATGTTCTTGGTTAGTTTAGATCTTCTTCTGCCCTAGTCCGAAAGAGTACTCCTATTTTAACCCCTTCTTACCTTACTTACAAAAAAAAAGCCGAAAAAATGCTTTTTTTTCTTGCTTTTTGCATTAATTTGGTCTTTTAATTTATAAATCTAATTTTTAGATTAAATTCAAATAAGAGATAACTTTGCATTGAACGAAATTTACATTTAAACTCATTTTATGACAGTTTGAATTTTTTCCAATTTTTTTGTAGCATCTTTTTTTCTGCATTTGGAAGAAAGTTGAAGACAAAAGGATTTAATAAGTATCTTTCATAAGTATTCATAAGTCTTTCATAAGTATTGCTCTTACCTCTTCTCCCTCCATGGTAGCAAAAATAAGCAAATCGCAAACACCGTCCCTCTTTAAGTGCTTATACAATAATTGAACCCACCCCCCCCATTAAAAAATGGACATGTAATTGAAATGCTACTTGATATAGCACAAAACGCACATTTTGAGTATTAAACAATTTACGCATATTTTTAATACATGCGTAACTCTTAAAAAAGACGCATGCCAAAACAACATAAAAATTCATTTAGCTTATTTTAATTTTTTCTTTATCAATAACTAGGCGGTTTTGCACACCTCTTGTTGTCCCCCGTTTTGTTCATCATCAGACGCTGTACCTACAAAATGATAGAAAATCACAAGTTTACATTTTTAAAACCAACACGAAAGAAAATTATATCAAAAATTATTGACGTTCAGAATTATCAGACTTTCGAAGGTATCAAAAATTACACGTATTTGGCAAAATAAAAATTCAAATATTTTGTTAATCGTTTGTAATTATGCAAAAGAACGGCGAAATTTTAATATTTTAGAAACTGATTTGAAATTTTCAACAAACAACAGTTTTTTTAAAATTTTTTTCTTAATCTTCATTCATTAGAATACGTGGAGCCACGATGACTCAGGGGATAGAGCGTTCGCCTTCGATTGAGATAAACCAGGGTCCGATCCCGTCGATTGCTGGTCGATACGAATTCCGCATCCGGCTTGCACTGACCACAGTGCTGACGTGAAATATCCTCAGTGGTAGACGGATCATGGGTTAGAGTCCTCTTGACGTCAGGCTAACCGTGGAGGTTCTCGTGGTCTTCCTCTCCATGTAACTCAAATGCGGGTTAGTTCCATCAAAAAGTCCTCCACGAAGGAAAATTTCTCCCAATACTTGATCCAGGAGTTCCCTTGTCTTCTGGATTGGGTTCAAAATTTCAAGGCTACGGAGTTGAACATTAGTAGTCGTAATCCCAAAAATTGGGTCGGCTGTTCAACGAAGGTTATAAAGAAGAAGAAAAAATACGTGGGTGCAGAAACTGAGACGAGTTATTCATTTAAAAACTGAAGTACGGGCTTTTGAATTGCAGATATAAGATATGTGTATAGAAATTAACGGATGGTAATGAATATTTAAAAAATAATTAAACTCGTGCATGAATCATAACCCTAGCTGTTCTTCTATTAAATTTAGAGTTTTAAAATACATCGGAGCTGCAAAGTGTTTCAAAATTTGGTAATAACACAGATTTCCTTTCTCCATATTTTATAGAAGTTTGTTTTATTCCGATGTTTTATTTTCATGTTTTAAACATTTAAATGTTTAACACTTTTTATTGCTTTCATTGCCTTTTAAAGATAAGAGATATAATAAAGAAAAGCTAATAAACGCCCATGGTTCTTGTTTTTCTTCTTCCTTTACAAAATAATGGTAATAGAACAAAGGAGTCCCATAACAAAACTTCCGAGGCCTTTTTCCTGTCCATTCATACTTGTTGATTCTTTTTCACCGCACGAGTCTATTTATTCATGGCACCTCTTCTTGATCTTTCCATATACCATTCCATCATTTTTTTTTAATTTTTAGCTTTCAGGAAATCACTGTCATACAAAAAGATAGAAAGAAAAAGAAACTCCTTTAATAATTTTGACATTGAAAATGAAAGCATTCTTTCTGTCTGGAACACCAGGCACTTTATGTTAATTTTATTAAACAAAATTCGGTTTGTTTCAAACTGGTTATTTTTCTGTCTAACTATATTTTACTGCTAAATTATTTGGCGGAAAGGAAATGGAAAGGAAGAAACTAAACAAACTATAAATGAGTGGTTTTTGAAAAATGATGGTAATTTAAATCTGTTTGAGATAAAAAGAATAATTGAAAAGTAATGCTTCTGCTATGCATATAATTATACCATTTGGAAAATGAATGCATCTAATAAAAGTCGTTTGCACAAAAATAATTCCACGCGAGAACTAGTGTTTCCTTATTATTCGTGGACTAATTGAAAAATTTTCCTTATTATTCGCTGACTAATTGAAAAAAGAGTTAACTAAACAACGTTATAATAATTGTCATAATCAAAAATTATAACGAAATTTGTTTAAAGACCTTGAGATTTGATTTTAAAATTCGTATTTGTGAATTATTATTTAAGAACTTTTGTGTTGCATTTGCACCAATTTCTGATCATGGATTTCTTAATTATTGATTGATAGGTATAAAGATTACGCCTTTATTACACAAATTTGTTCTTTTCCAAACTGTTTATTATTTTGTTTACTATATTTTGCTACTAAATAATTTTACTGAAAGGAACTGTAAATGAAGAAACTAAGCAAACCATAAATAAGCGAATTTAAAAAAATGATGGTATTTTAAATTTTTTTGAGATAAAAAAAATGAATGATTGAAAATTTATGCACATAATTATGCTATTTGAAAAATTACTGTGTATAATTATAAAACTAAGCATCCACCCTTATGCTATTCTGCTTTGGATCTAAAGTTTTTTGGACTAAAAGGATTTTTTTTTAATTTCTAAAAAATAATTCTAGACATTATGGGTAAGAATAATTACAAACGAAAAATTATTTTTAGAGACGTAGGGAATATTTTTTTCGAATTACTTATTGAAAAATTAATTAGATATTATTTTTTCATTTTATTAAACTTCTTCTTCTATAGATGTACAGTCCTTGGTGGGCCCTGGCTTGTTCTCCAATTCTATTCCATACAACCCTCTGTTCTGACTTCTCCCTCCTCTTACTGATATTTTATTAAACTAAGTGACTTTAAATGCCATTGTCCAAAATTTGAGCAAAATCTGTTTAAAGTTCTAAAGTTTTAAAAGTCGTGTTTGTTAATAGCTATTTCTCAAACACTTTTGGATCTTATTTGTGCCAATTTTTGATATTGGATTTCTTAATTATTGACTGATATGAGGTATAATTTTTTTAAATTTTATTAAAGTATGTAAGTTTTAATGCCACTATCCAAAATTTGAACGTAATCTGTTTGAAAATCTCTTCATGTATTTTTAAAAACGTCCTATTTGTAAAATTTGTAAAACGTTTCGCTACAACATTTTGATTGTTAATTTTTGCAATTCTTTTTGAATTTTCATTTTAAGTGAAGCAGATTACTATGATGTAAAAATGTAATAATAATAATGTAAATAATAATAATAAATAAAGTAATAATTATAGTAATGTAAATATAATAAATGTAATGATAATGTAAATGTAAATAATATTAATAATGTAATAATATAGTAAAGTAATAATGTAATAAATAAAGCTTCTAATTTAAAATGCTTTTACTCTGGATTAAATTGTATTACAAAAAAATAAACTGTTAATAAAATTTATTTTAAAAAAATAGTCTTTTAATGAACGTGTTTTATAATGGCAAGCAATTAGTTTTCTATTTTCAATGAGTTTTAGAGATTAGGGATAATTTTTTTTATACTCAAAAAACTCGCTAATTAGAAACTTCTTTTTACACCAGCACTTTTTATTTTTTTTCTGTTTCTTTAAATGTTATGTATTTTAAAAAATCCCGTAGTTTGAAAATTCTTTTAATAAACTCCAGTGAAATTTTCAAAAAAGAAAGAGAATATTTTTTCTAAATACTTATATTTAAAGGAAACATTTAAACTCTCAAAAATACCTTAGATCAGCAATTTCTAACTTTTTTAATCGTACGGACCACCGATTTTATAAAAACAATTCGAAGCAATTTGTAAAAATAATTAGAGGAAGAGGGATTCTCTAAAAATAGATATTTTCCGTTCACGTGTCAAGGTTGCAGAGTAAAAAGATTGCCGATTATACCACGTTAATAATTTGTGATAAATGAGAAAAGGATTATATGAATCAGTAATTTTGCTTGATAGAAAATATACTATGCATATCTTTGCATGATATATAGATTCCAGATAGATTTCAGTTCTAGATTTCTGGTTCAGATTCCAGATCTAGATACCATTTTCCAATAAATCTCGCATTTTAAAAAAATTATTCTAAATAAACTGCATAGTAAACACCTTTATGTTAATGCAATATTGTTCTTTATCTAATGTGTTTCGAATTAAAAAGGAATTTTTGTTGTTTTAATTTCTAAAGAGAATTCTAAACTTATATGGATATTTTCTTAAAATCTGACTCCCATACTTTAGAAAATATACTATGCATATCTTTGCATGTTATATAGATTCCAGATAGATTTCAGTTCTAGATTTTAGGTTCAGATTCCAGATCTAGAAACCACTTTCCAATAAATCTCGCATTTCAAAAAATATTTTTTAAAAAATAGCATAGTAAGCATCTTTATGTTAATGCAATATTGCTCCTTATCTAATGTGTTTGTGGATTAAAAAGGAAATTTTTTGTTGTTTTAATTTCTAAAAAGAATTCTAGGCTTATATGTATATTTTCTTAAAATCTGACTCCCATACTTTAGTATGATGTAGTTTTCAATAAATTTTGCATTGCAGAAAATTGTAACATATTAGCAAAGTATCTACGCTTATGTTGCACTATAAAAAATTACTGTAATTTTTCTTTCTATAGACAAACTATAGAAATGTGGTTGGGGAGCAAGAGATAAATAATAATGGCCAGAACATAGCCAGTGCACTCCAAATAAACATGTCACATTCAACGTTTCTGAAAATATTTAATAAATTGTTAAAGTTTTATTCCTTCAAAATCTCAGTTATTCAAGAGTTGCTCCCGGTTATCAACAATTCAACATTTCAACAATTCCAGATATTCAACAGTTGTTCCAAGTTGTGAAAGTTCCCGAATCGATTCTTCTTTTTGTTGAAATTATGTGCAGAAATAGAAGTATTGGCAAATTTTATGGAGGGCTGAAACCCACTTTTATTTGAATGGCGAAATCTACTCACACAACTGCACAGTGGGCCAGCATCCAAGGTTTCGTGGCCAAAATTAGTATTTCGATTAAATTAGTTTCAAAATTTGGAGTTTTTTATGTGCAGGTAAATTGAATTCATAGTTAAAATTTTGAAATACACTAAAAATACCCAAAAAAACAAAATGGAGACTGAAATATGGCGAGCAAAAATAGAAAAAATAATATAGTACGTTTAAATAATTAAATATGGCAATGAAAATATAATAATTTTCGTAATCTTATATTAAAAATGAAAGGCAAATTATATTTCCGAATTAATATTACAAAATAACTCGAATTAATTACAAAATAACGAGAAAACATGAAAAAAAACATTATTTTTATTTTTTGGTTTATTTAGTCCACCTTTGCAATACGGGCAAAATGGGGCAGGTTTTTTCAAAAGAAGAAGCATCAAAGAAGACAACGAAAAAAAGTTTAGCTAATTACCCGGTGGAACTTTTTGGAACTAAGTTTCGAAAGTCATTCAAACATTGTAAAATGTAAAATGATAAGATGTAAACTATAAGTTTGTCAAGAGTATTAACTAATCCCACAAATTGAGAAATTGTACTGTAATTTCAGACTAATTACTCTGATAAAAATGTAACAGTAAGGTGAAATTCCTCTATATATTTCTGAAATAAAAATTTAAAAGTTACATTAAAAAAAATTTTTTAACATATTTTTCATTACATTGTACTCTTGTCGGTCCAAAAAGTAAATTATAATGTTTGGAATGATTATGAATACTTAATTTGGGCTGTATTAAAACTGCCTACACATATTTTAGTTGAAAATTTAATTTTTTACTTTTGGCCAAAGATCCTGGTCTTCTGGCCCACAGTGAACTGCAGTATTTGATCAGAGGCATGCGCGTGTCGCCTCAGAAGTGCTCGTATATAGGTGTGGTTTTATTGTATTTTTTTTTTATTATTATTTTTTTTGTTGTTGAAGAAATCCGTTCAAGTGGGCCATCAGCTTCTTCGGTGAATTCTGCTAGATACGCCGATAAGCATGAGAATATTCTAGAATCGCAACAAAAAAGTTGCCTTAATTCTACTTCTTTTTATAGATGATGCACCATCGCATATTAGATGTCAGGTACAGTGCATCCTGAGACGATGTTTTCCTAAGGAAAAAATAATTAGTCTCGCCAGGAAATGGCTTTCGATGTTATCTGAGCTCAATCCGTACGAATTTTGGTTGAGGAACTACACTGGTTATCATAAATTAAGGAAAATTCACAAAAATCGCGATAACTCAAGAAATTACACATGGAATTTTATGAAACTTACCCACAATATACAACACATAGTAAGGTATTAAACAACATAAAAAGAAATTATCAGACATTAATAGTAGTATAGAAATTAGCACATGTATAAAATAAACAAATTGGAAGTATCGGTTTGCAATAGAAAAAGTACCTTTAATATGGAATATGATTGCCTCTAGAAGCAATACAGCACAAACAGCGATGTGTGATGCTTTCAATTATGCGGTCTATCAGTTCAATAGGAAGTGAGAGCCATTGCTCTTGTAAAGCAGTTGCAAGCGTGGCAAGGGTCTGAGGGGGCGGATTGATGGCAGATACACGCCTCCCTAGAGCATCCCAAACGTGCTCGATAGGATTCAAGTCCGGGGATCGAGCTGGCCACTCCATGCGAGTAATTGTTTCCTGTTGAAGATAATCATCAACAATGCGAGCTCTGTGTGGTCTTGCATTATCGTCCTGTAACAGGAAGCAATCACCAATTGCCCCGGCATATGGGCGCACATAAGCATCAAGGATGTTGTCTCGATAAACCTGAGCATTCACGGTTCCCCTTGGAAAGACATGGAGGTATGTGCGCCCTCCTAAGGATATGCCTCCCCAAACACAGACACTGCCTCTTCCGTATGCATCTCTTTCACGGATGTTTGATGGATGATAACGGGTCCCAGGTTCTCTCCATATCAAATAACGTCTACTGTCACTTTCTAGACTAAACCTGGACTCATCCGTAAAGAGAACAGGCCTCCATTGATCTGACGTCCAGTGGACATGTTGTCGGGCCCACTGCAAACGGTCTCTCCTATGGCGTGATGTGAGCGGCACGCAAATGGCTGGTCGTCTCGCATACAGACCACCTTCGTGGAGCCTTCTGCGCACAGTTGACGTTGACACCAACCTTCCGGTGGCTGCAGCAAGAGAGGATCTAAGATGTGTCGGAGTAGCGGTTCTATTCCTGCGTGCACTTAATGTCAAATATCGGTCATCGGCACTGGTCGTAACAGTTGGCCGTCCTTGACTGAACCTCCTAGATGCCGAATCTGTGGTTTGAAATTGCCTCCAAAGTCTATGAACCACAGATGGACTCACATTTAGCCATCTGGCCACTTCTGATTGACTCTGCCCTGCCTCTAGTCTCCCGATGGCTCTCCATCGTAGTTCTTCAGGCAAATGATGCCTAGAGGTCATTATTACGAATTGGCTATCTCAGATTTTCAATGTCGCAATCACAGTAAAATTTGTGTGCTTTCTCTCAAACTTGGACTTTTATGCTCCAGGCAGATGACGTAAGCCGAGTGCAGCGCCACTAATTTGCATATTGCAATTTTACTCAGCTACTCTTAGTGGACAACATATGCAAATTTTGCACGGTTTGGCTTACTTTTGAAAGAGTTATCGCTATTTTTGTGATTTTTCCTTAATTTATGATAACCAGTGTACTTCAAAAGCATATTTTTTCTAGGACCCTGTACTGAATCGTGATTAAAACCTCTAAAAAAAACTATTGAACAAGTCTTACTTGTGATTGTTGTAGTTAATTTACGTCACACTAGAGCTGCACGATGGGCTATTGGCGACGGTCTGGGAAACACCCCTGAGGATGATCCGAGGACATGCCATCACAATTTTGATCCTCTGCAGAGAAGATGGCACCCCCCCCCCCTTCGGTAGCCCGACGACCTCGAAGTCGAGCATTTTATGGTAGAATAGTTTAACGAGGACCAATACCGCACTCCCTCGGTCGCTACGCAAACTGATTCAAGTGGTCACCCACCGGCACACTGACCGTAGCCAGTGAAGCTTGACTTCAGTGATCTGCTAGGAACCGAGTCTTAACGATCATTCCACTGCGGGACACGTGAAGAAGGACATTTCAACTTACTTGTGAAGAAGGACATTTCAACTTACTTGTGAAGAAGGACATTTCAACACTTTTAAAAATATTTAAAAGTGGTTCTATTTTTATGTTAGAGCTATAGTACTCGAATTGCGAACAAATCAAAATTATCATAAACCTTTGATTTAAAAGGGAAAAAAAGCGAGTATTTAACAGAGCTTACCATGTTATTTTAACAGCACACTTTCCACAAATAATTTTTAGAAATTAATATTTTTTAATGCGCTCCCGCTAGACTAACGTGTGCTTTTCTTTTTAAAAGTGGTTTTTGTTTTTTTCCCTCCACTTTTTACGATTACGAAGTTGTATACACAAGAAATGAAATTAAAGGATTGGAAAAAAAAATGTCTCCTCAAAAATATTTTCTAAGTAATACTCTCCCCTCCCCACGAAAACTTTCTGAGCTCAGTTTCTATTTGAATGAATCACTGGTTTTAAACATGCTTACATGCTTTTTTACTTGTAATTTTGTACTTTTAAAGACTCGACTTAAAAGTTAGAAATTTGACTAAGAATATCACTCACAAAAAGATTTTTTTTAAAAAAAGACGCCTGTCAAACATAAAAATTATCACTTCAGTTATTAAAAAAAAATCCCACCAAGTAATTTTCCAGTTTCAAATAAAAAGAAAACTGCTAAGAAGTATTTGAAGTAAAAAAAAAAAGGCCAAATATAAAATTTTTCTTGATCTTTCTCTTAACTCATTTAAACGTCCTCATCCAATAACGTGACTATTATAAAATTGTCACGTTAAAAGAAAAAGAAAAAAAAAAAAAAAAAAAAAAAAAAAAAAAAGCCCTCATCAAGTTAAAACAAAAATAGTATCAAAATATCTATAATCACAATCATATTCTAATTTTAGAAGAGATAAAAGAGTTCAGAGAAAGAAATATATGATAAATTGAAATAGAACAAAAAATTGTTCATAATAGATTAAAGATAATAAAAGCATAGCCCGAAAAATTATTCCACTTTTTTTTATTTATTAAATATCGATCTTTTCTAGAAGCTTCTTTGTTGTCGATGTGTTTGTAAGCAATCACTCGAACTTTGATCCTCGTTTAAATTTTTTCTTAGAAAGAACAATTTTTCGAAGATTCCAGTCTTTGAAGAATTTGCGTTCTTTATTGATATCAATATTGTTTGTTTATTCTTAGCTTCTTATATATCTTATTATTTTTATTTTTTTTTAAATTATAAAAATGGATTTCTTCTTAATATCTTAAGTATCATTATCATCATAATAATCAGTACCCGAAAATTGTAATATTATGAGGGCAAATTCCGATGCTTTTCTTACCCTTACGAGGGTATGCAAAATATTCAATCTAAATCAAAGACTTCTGAAATTTTGCTGAAAATTGCCAAGATGCCGGATGCAGCAAAAAGGGAGAAAAATAAGTCCTAAAAACATTAACTTTAAAAATAATGTAATATTTTTCGATTCTTTAGTCATGTATTTTTTTAATACCCCGATCGTTGTGCAAAAGAAAATATATAACATATAGTTAACAAATAGAATAGTTAATGTATAATATAGTTAGGAATAAAATAAATAACAAGTTTCTAGCATCTTTCGAATGCATTATGTTGAAGGGCATGCATTTACATATAGAACTTAATAATTTTGATATTTCTTCATTGTTAATAACACTTCTGAATCATACTTAAAATAAAAAAAATAAAAGTATTAATGTAGATATAAAATTTCTCATGTCGTTTTTTTTTTTTTTTTTTTTTGTTGCACAGATTAATGATAGATGTATTGAAATGTTTTTGCTAATATGCAATCAAAAAATATGTTCAGGCATGTAAAAGTTTCATTCGTTCATGCATTCTGTAGATTAATGTCGTTTTTTATACAGATTAATAATAGGTGTATTCAAATGTTTTCATAAATCTGCAATTTAAAAAAGATATTCAGGCATGTAAAAGTTTTATTCGGGCATGCATTCGGTAGATTAATGTCGTTTTTTGGACAGATTCATAATAGTACATTCTAATGTTTTTATTAATATGAATAAAAAAATACGTTCAGGCGTGTAAAAGTTTTATTCGGGTGTGCATTCTTTAGATTAACATCACCGGAAGTGCATGCGCAAATTATTAGATTTTAGAGCCTTGATTAAAGGATAAAAAAATTAAATTGTCTCTCAAAAACCTATTTTAAATTGAAAAGTGAAAATTTATTCTTTTTCCCGTTTAGAACTACTGTTTTCTAAATGATACATGTTAGAAAAATAAGGGCAGTTCACAAATGATGTCACGCTAAAAGGAGAGGAAGGGGCTTACGAAGGTTCCGACATATTGTTACAAGGGAGAAGGAGGGTAACAAAAAGTGTGACATCACACGTTATGGTTAAAGTAAAAAGATTTAAAAACAGCAGATTAAAATATCTTCTTATTATTTATTTTCATATAATTTATACCTATATTTTTTTAAATCTCTTTCGTCAATATATATATATATAGCGGGAGCGCATTAAAAAATATTAATTTTNGAAAGTAGGTGGTGGTCACATTAATGTGACTGGACTGTGTATATATATATATATATATATATATATAGTAT
Source organism: Parasteatoda tepidariorum (assembly GCF_043381705.1). Lineage (NCBI taxonomy): Eukaryota > Metazoa > Arthropoda > Arachnida > Araneae > Theridiidae > Parasteatoda > Parasteatoda tepidariorum. The sequence goes on along the minus strand of NC_092215.1, from coordinate 8,901,832 downwards.
AGTATATATATATATAGTTATTACAAATTGTAACTTGAATTTTCTGGAATAAAATTCTCTTCTTAACGCCTTTCTTTTTAAGAAGGTAAACTAATAAACATCGACTGTTTATAAGGATTCTGTCAAAACTTCCCAAAATAACATTTCTATTTCTGAAAACAGTCTTTTGTTAAGCCTATAAATAACCTTTAGTACAATTTTAAGCGTGGCTCTATTTGTATTCAATTAAAGTGTATCTCTAGCAAACACACTTTCATTAAACAAATATTGATAATTGCTAGTAGCTGCCTAAATATAGAATTTTTTGGGAAATAATAAGCAATTAAACTCAGCAACTGCTTTTGTCTGTGCAAGATAATAATTTATTTTTTATGATTTCATCTTTCCATGCAGACAGAGGAAATAAAAGATTTTAAAGCATTTTTGCCAAATTATCATTTGCATAAATACTGGATCGAATTCCAATAAACATCAAAGAAGCATCTTTAGATCCTGAGGAAAATATGTTCTAAAACTCAACAGTTTCTACGCACATTTTATGAAGGAAAAAGAACTTAAACGAAATAAATTCAAAACGACTAACAAATAAATTCAAAATAATTTTCGAAATTAATAAAATGAAGCTTGTTTAGTTTTGCTACACGTACCAAACCAGGATAAAAATCCGGCAAAAGATGATTGATTCGTAATTAACACATTAATTATGCGTAAAAAGTAAATTTTGTACTTATACCTATTTAGGTGATTTATGTTGTTATATGTACTCTAAGAACTGTGGTGTAATACCTATCCTAATTTGGTGTTTAAAAATTCCCAAAAATTAGCTGAATTTTAAGTTAATACCGAAACGAGTGTTCATACACACTTTTAAAGGGTATAGTTAGATCTAAACACAAATTATTGGGAAAGTTTACACAAAGTTCAGATACATTTACTTCATTCATGAATTTTTTCGCCAATTTTGGCGTACGTTTGTAAACCGTTAGATTGGTACTTTCTGTTTACAGTCGAGGTGAAAGTTATATTGTCCCAAGGTGAAAGTTTGATTTCGTTTCGCACGATGCTGAACATTTCACATAAAAGAAATTTACTGTTATAAAAAAATCACTTAAGTTTTTAGTTGTATAATAAAGGTAATTGTGTTCTCATAAAAAGATTAACATAAATCTGCAATTGCTGCTAAATATTTAATTTCCAGTCGCTTCAGATTTGTTAAAAAATTTTCGTATTCATATTGATATTCTCTGTAAACTGTGTACTTGTTTGATTAACAAATTTATTTTAAGAAATATTATATGTACGCATAGTAAATTAATTATTATTATTTTTTTTTCATATTGTATAGTGAAAACAACTTTACCGACTCTTATGTGTATCATATCTTACTGTAATTACAAATTTCAGTGTCTATTGAATAAAAAAAATGGTGGCTGCTGTACTAATTAGTGTTAAAGAACACTCTTGGTTTAGTGCAACATTTAGATCCAAGAGTTGTGTATGGTGTTTAACTACACCATTTTTGACGTTAAGATACACTAAATTTTCTTATTGATTTATGATATATATATATATATATTACCATTTATGATAATTCGAAGCAAGATAACCGATAATACAAGCCAAAATCCCAACTTTGCTGTAATTCTTTCATTGTCGGATATTTCATCGGTGATGAGATTTAAACGGATTTCAATGTTATCTCCGTCCATTTCGGATTTTGTCCCAGACCTGACTCGGCAAATCTAGCTGTGAATTGTGTTTTCAAATTTAGTTTTTTTTTTCCTCCTCCAAGAGCAACCATTTATGATAATTCGAAGTAAGATGGCCGATAATACAAGCCAAAATCTCGAAAACCATTTCTCTTGTATTATTATTTCCACAAAGCATTCTTAAATTTAAAAATTTTTAGTGAACTTAATTTTTAGTTAGCTAATCATAAAATTTAGTATTCATGTATCATAAAATTCAGATATTAATTCTCTGAATTATATTAACTCTTAATTAGAGGTTTAAGTAATTTTTTAGAGGAAATGATGAACTTACATGAGTTTTTTTTTAAAGAATTAATAAATTTTAAATGAAATGATCGTGCCGGTGATGCAACCTATTTTTTTTTCTTTTATTTTCAAAATATTGGGAAAAAATTACAAATCAGATTACCTATTAAATAGGATACTTTATTATTCAAAATATCTTATTTAAATTGTTAAAATATGTTTAAATAACACAAATTATTAAATAATTTATATTTTCAATTGATAAAAGCTATTTTTCTACTAAAACTTTTTTGTACTAACTCCAAACTAATTAAAAAAAATTTTTAAAAAACATTTAATTTGTTAATTACCCTTCAGTTCATAATTTTTAAAATTCTATGATGATTGGATTATTATTTGAGTTTTTTTGATGATTGAATTATTATTTGAGTTTGATGTTTTTAACCTAAAATAAATTGTTCAGGGCTCAATTCATATCTTTAGAACAATTAATCATCACAACAAAAATTGATATTCTCTAAGGAAAATAGTAAGCATATATGTGATCCTCAATTCACCTTTATAAAAGTCTTTGCTTTGAAAATAAAATATTATATTTTGCTTTTAATATTTTTTTCCTCAAGAATCCTAAGAGAATTCTGAAACATCAAATTGAGTTACACTCAATCGAATCGACACTTCAATCATTTCACACAATTCGTGGATGGTAGCCGAGTTCAAAGTATTAAATGTTGTAATTTTGGATTCATTAATTATTTTAATAAAAATACTGTGAAAATAGAGGAATTCTCGATTCCGAGTATTCACAGAAAAGTGGCAAGTCTGTTTGATCAAGCCGTTACCGACACTATAAAAAGGCATAGGCACAAATAAAAAGATGGTGAAAGCGGCTCCGATCTTGTGAAGCAGCAGACAAAATCCCGGGAGATTTCTGTCAACTTGAAAAATCGAGGGTGTTAAGCTAAATTTTATCCTTAAGCTAAATTTTCTCACGTTTCCCTCACTCTTTCTAAGAATAATGACAATAGCATTGTCCATGTCGTTAAGAAGGGGAAGGAAGGGGCTCAATGCACATGCAGCTGTGATACCAATTACTTCACTGACCTGTCTTTAACTGTCCAATACCAATACTTAGTTACTCAAAGCGTATTTTATAAATTAATATTATTTTTGAATAAGATTGAAAATCAGCTCACAAATCAACAATCATTCAATCAACCGCCGCTTAAGTTTTGAATGCAAGTATAAATTTTTTATGAATATTTATTATTTGCAGTGTTTAAATATTAAGTTTAATTAAATTACACTAAATGTGTTGTTATTTTCCAATCAAATTATTTCCTCAATTATTGCTTAAAAATTTAGGTATTAAGCTGCTTCAAAAGATAAAAAAAAAAAAATTGTTTTCGTTTTTTTTTTCTTTTTTAATATATATGGGTAAAAATTGATTTTTATGAAGCAGATGAAATTATTTTTTTTAAACTCTTTTGCACAGTAAAATGATTAAAAGAAAGAAAAAAGAGCAATTAAAAAATTTTATGCTTTTATATTCATTAGTAGGAGCTTGAGATAGAAATAGATAAATCACATTTGAATTCCAAAAATTGGAATTCTTTCCTCTTTTTTAAATAGTTATTCACTAAGCTTTTTTATTTTGTGTGTGAAACAGTAATTTTTTTTTATAGATTTTTTCAGTTGAAATTATTTTTTATAGATCTTTTTTAATTGAAATTTCAAATATCAAATTCTATATTTGTTCGTATCCTTTGCTTTTATGATAATTTCAAACTGCAATCCTTTATGAACAAAAATGTACTAATGCTTATTTTATTGAAAATGAGTTGTGTTTAAAAATATAAAAGTTTTAAGTTTTTTTTTTTTTTTTTGATAAATAATTATTTTTAGCTATTTTGTCGCTATGTTGATGTATTTCTTATGTATTTAATGTTTTTTACATTATCTTTCTGATAAAAGTTAACATTTTCTTAATTGTTAAATCTATTAGCGTTAACTGCACCAGTGACAGTTGCGACAAATGAAAGAATTTTCAGCAAGCTGAAATTGATTAAAGACTATCTTCGTAAAAAATCGCCACATTATTATTAATGCCAATGATGCTTAATTAATTTAAATAATATATGCATATTGAAATAAAAGAAATAAGCTAAAAAGCAAAGTTAAAGGAGAAGAGGTTAATAAAAAATTTGCTTAGGAAAGCCGTAGAAAATCACCATTCATAGATGATGAATTCATATGTATCCCCGACGATAATATGTACTACTGGTATTATACTAATTGGTGTAGTTTTGATAAGAATTCTACAATGGGTTTTTTCTTGTGGTAGCAAAAATAGTTTATTAATATTTTAATGAATGAGAACAAAAGAACTTTGTTCTTCCACTTCTAAATATTTTAATAGTAAATTAACGGTTAGATAGAGAAATGGCCATTCTCTCAAATCCCTATCAAGTTCTAATAAGAATTAAAAAAAATTTTTGTTGAAAAATTTCGGCTTTAGTTGGCTGTTTTTCACAAAACTTAAAAGTCGAAGGGTTGTGTAATAAGTACTAAATATGCTAATATAGATATAAAATATTATAATGATATATTTCGTGATGATTTAAACAGAACCAATACTAAGCCGTCTAATACCGATACTTTAGAGCGACCCCTCGAAAAGTATATATACCGGAGAAAATTATTTGATAATGGTAAGTTTTGTATATTATGGTTTAGCTGCGAGCAATAGCATCATGCCAAGTGATGCTAAATACATTTTATCTTCATTTTAATGGGATGAACTACAAAAAACAAGTTTCACTTACTTCAATAACATAAAGGGCAACAGATATTAAATAAAATTATTTTAGCTATATTAATTGGAAAACTTAGTGAAAGAAGCAGGTAAGTAACATTTTCAGAATGAAAAAAAAAGTTGTATCCGAACTAATTTATTACCAATTATAGACGGGACTAATAATTCCTCGCTTTATTGTTCCCAATTTTATACCTAACTACCTAGAAAATAAAACCTTATTGTCAAATTTGAAATTAAAAAAATCATACTAGCATACTAAAAATGCATGCCATTAGTTATGTTAAGATTTAAAGAAAGGCAAAACCAGTGATTCACTAATTCCCTTAAAAATGTCACTTACCTGGTTCTTCCATTAAACTCTTTAATTGTGTTTATATGTGCTTTTCAGTTATGAGCATGATTTCGTAGTGTTTCTATACTGTGATTTATTGATACTTTACTTAATTTTTATTCTCTCCGTGCGAAGAACGGGCATTCAGCTAGTTTAATAATAAAAATTAATAGAAATGTAAAAACTATATTTTCTTTTTAATATTTTGAATAATTACTGGCACCATTCAGTTATCCATAGTACCTCATTTGAACTCTTTCATTTGTTTTATCTTTGATTATCAAGCTCTAACCAAATAAAAATTGTGTGTGTATATATATATATACACATATATGACAGTCGGCAAAATAAACTTCAACTCTCTCGAATCGCTTAGCGACGGGCCTGATGGAGCCTCCAATACTGAAAATCTTTTGACCGCACGGTAATAAAGTACTGATAAATAATCATTTTAATAAAAAAAATATAGTGCATAAACTATATTAAGTATCTACTAACTGCAATTATAATCTGAAAAGATAATGCGTGTATTTTTTTTTTCCCATTGAAATCACGAGTTCGAATTGCAACAAATTCAAGAGAAGTGATTAAAAGGTTTCCTCTTATATAAAAATGACAATCATAAAAATTTTGTATAACTATTATTAAACTATGAGTTTTTTAAACCTTTATATTTTTTAATTACGAAAATAGATACCTGCGGTTTAAAAAAGACATAACTTTAAGAAATTCTGAAATTTTGGGAAATAAATAGGGAGGGAGAGCACTCGTCTCCTCCCCCAAAGCTACAACTATGGACATCAACAGTGAATTGAAGCAGATTAAGATTTGTTAAATTGTTAATCATCAGTTAAATAACGTTTCCTAAAGATTATTAAAGTGTGATTTTTTTTAAAAAAAGATTTTTATATAATTACAAACATATTAATAATAAATATTTAGCATACAATAATAAAATAAATACTTTGTAAGACTTTAAAAAAAGCAATTCGAAATATATTTTTAAACTACGTATTATTTATTTTCAGTTTCAAACTTCTTTTGGATAACTCAAATTGTTTAAATAAAATTTCTTGATCGTATTTTAAAAGTTTTTGACAGTTTTACAGAAATCAGTCTCTGACAATTATAATTTTAAAATGATAGTTTCCTTATGTTGACTTCTTTTAAATAATCAATTTTAACAATAACATCGACAGTGAATTGAAGCAGATTAAATGAGAATAGCTGTTAAATAATATTTCCTAAAGATGGCGCAATATATTTTTGCCAGACAGGTTGACGACAACAATCAAGGACAAGAAAATCTTTCTGATGTAACGAACAAAAAAGCGCTATCTGTCGGCGATTACAAGAGATGTTCGCGAATTTTTTCAATGGGCAAATATTTATTTAGATTTGAAAGTTCTGTTTCTGGACTAAATGTTTTCAGGATCCAAATTTTCTCTCTTTAAATATCAAAATAATAAAATTTATCGAAATTTTCCTATTACTGATGTGTATACAAATCTACAATAATTTCAACAATTCTAAAAAACCGATATTTTATTATACGAACACCCTTCACGAAAATCACGAGAGTTCCGTGGAAATCCAAACAAATAGAAATTAATTTCGCTTTCAAGTATTATTTTATATTTAAAAAAATTGCAAAAGTATTTGTTAAGTGTTTTATTGAATTCTGATTTCTAAACTGAGTGCAAAAGTTAATTTTAAATTCAAATTCACTTTTTAATAAGATATAGAAAAAATAAATCTTTAAAAACTAGAATACTTTAACTCACAGTTTTTTCTTTAATATTTATGGCATATTTAATTTAAAGGACTCAAATAAAAAAAAAGATTTATATTAATTTTGTTTGCTTTTAAATTTTCCGTAGAGATTTTAAAAAATTATATTTTTCTTTCATTTATAGCATATTTAACTTAAAGGACTAAAAAAAAAAAAAAAAGATTTATATTAATTTTATTTGTTTTAAAATTTTAATGTCGTTAAAAATTTAAATTTTTGTACTAAGTCTTGGTTTAGGGGAGTTAATAAAATTATTGAAAATTCTGAAACATTTAACGCACTAAAGTAAAAATATTTTTTCAGAAATTCAAAAAAATATTTATATACGATTTTTTAAATATTTCAATGAATATTTTTCTTTGAATGCAACTCCCTGAGAAAATTTCAGCTAGTGCCCATTTGTTTGCATGCATATATATATATATATATATATATATTAGAATGACAAACTAAATGGATTGATTGATTGATTGAATGTAGAAGTTTTATGGCACAAGATCCAAAGGAGGATATGCTGCGCCAAACAATTTGTTGAGTTAGATCTAATGGTAAATTGCACACAATAGTTTCATTGTCATGAAATAAATGAAACGAATAAAATTGTTTATCTCAAGACACGTATTTTTAAAAGTTCATAAAATCAATAAAAGCGTAATTCTATAAAATACACAGAAAAGGTAAAACGGTTCATAGGTAGGAAATAAGAGTGAATAAAATCAGATAAAACAGTTATATACAATATAAAATACCAATAGCTCGCAGAAATGCGAAAATGTTAGGATGATGAATATCATCTAACAAATCCTTCATACATAAAATCGTGCTATTAAAAAAGGTAAGACGATGTTGGTTAAAACAAGGACAAATGGTTAAAATGTGATGAACCGTAAGTAAAGTATTTTTTTAATTCTAT
>NC_092215.1:8878863-8893752 GCF_043381705.1 Parasteatoda tepidariorum | reverse complement strand
TCACTGCGAAAATTTTCTAACTGGTTCAAAACGCTCTTACTATCGGAGTATATAAAATACTTTCGTTCGGAGCGTGAAGAAATCAGCCGCAATGCCAAAAGGATGGCAACAGCTTCCGCAGTGAAGACGGAACAAATATCTGGGATCTTGTAGCTATAAGTATCATCAGCGATGATGACACCACAGCCTACGTATCCCGTCGATTTTGATCCGTCAGTATATACAGGCATATACTCAAAATATTGGTGGCGATGAGAATTGAATATTTGTTGATAAATGATGGATGCAACATTAGATTTACTGTACAACTTAAAAAGGGAATAAAACTGATATGGTGAGATGATCCATGGTGGTATGAGAAGATGATCTATTGATTGTGTTGGCACCTCACAAATGTTAAATGTTTGTATGAGAGAACGCACGCGAGCATGAAATGGACGGACATATGAAGGTTTAGCGTCATACAATCGCTCCAAGCTTGATGGAAGGACATCGTGTTTTAGAGGGTGAGATTTGCAGGATTTCACATGATAGTAATACGCTAAAGACAATTGCATGCGACGAAAATCGAGAGATGATTGGTGACTAATGACATATAAACTCTTTACTGGAGAGGTGCGGAATGCGCCACTACATATACGTAAAGCCGTATGATGCACTATATCCAAACGTCTTAACGTGGAAGCAGTAGCAGTACCACAAACTAAATGGAATCCTGGAGATTTTAATCACACGGAAATGCCGTAATAAAAGGAAGAGGTAACTATATTGAAATATATTATGTTAACACTAAGAGGCTGTATTGAAAAATATTTAAATCAAGCGATCATCAACTCCATTTTTGAAATTGAAGTGCACTACAATAAAAAAAAAGAACATTTCAATTGTTAAAGTAGAATTTTTCTCAGTTCCCAAAATATTTTATCAATTCAAAGAACACAGAGCAATATTTTTTCCTACACTGCAGATGAGAAGAAACAACCTCTCTTTTTACAAACTTCAGATCATAAAGCATAGGAATAGGTTACTATCGATGTTATGATGACCGTAAATACAGTTATAGCAACTCCATTTGAGAGTACAATCCTTAATTTAAAAAGTTTTACTCCATATCTTATAAACACTCTTTAACCTAAAATATGAAAAAAGTTCTTTCTTTTTTATTTATTCCAAGTGTAAAAGAAAGTAAACAATTTTTATACTAGTTTTCCAAATGTAAATTAAGTTAAAATTTTATCATTTTGTATTAACTTAAGTCCTTTCCTCTTGATAAATTTCAAATTTTATTTACATATAGCCTTTCTCTCCATACCGCGTACTTCATTCACTTAGTTGTTTACCTAATATTTTGATAACCATTAATTATTTATTGTCAGTCTACAGTAAGGAGACAAATAAATTAGTTAAAACATGGATTATGTGAAAACATATATAAGGATGTTTATGTTAACTAAGAAAAAAGCTTTACACTCTTCAGCACAATAATGCCTCTCTATTAAAGTGAACATTGCTTGGTTAGTCAATGGTCTTCTTACGATAAATGGACTATAAAAGAGCGTACATAAGAAAATGTTTTCAGATAAACAAATCTAACAAAAACCACAAATAAACACAAGTCGCAATTAATTGCTTTTATTTTTCATCAAGTACAAATTCAATAAAAACCAAGTATCCATGTTAAATAGAGTATAAACAGAAATTGTAAAAATTTTGAAACTAAATCACTATTTTAAGTCGTTAAGTACAGTAGCTTAAACATACTTACTAAATGAAAAATCATTTCTATCTGTTTTTCAAAACTTTAAAAAATGTATAAACTATTAATAATGAAACAGTGCTAAAATTCATGTGACCAGCACATAATAAAGTAACATAATGTAAACAAAATATATACAAAAATGGCACCTTCAATGACAACAAATAATAAACATTTTTAACATTACTTTGCACAGCTTATTTCAACCAAACAATAACTAATTAATTAAAAAGAACAAAATATTAAACCTATAAAAATATAAAAATTCCTACGTCATTATGTAAATATTTAAATCCTAAAAACAAAATAAGTTTTGTAACTGAAACAATGTATATATAAAGTAATTAGAAGATTACATAAAATCAGAACTATTAGCAAACATTTAAACTTTCTAAATATTTAAGCTTATGCAACAAAAATATATAATTAAAACATTTCTTTCAAAAGAATATTATTAGGATAAAACACTGGAACCACATTAAAAACTAAAACAAAATGTCACTAATATAAACAAATTATAGATAATTATTAAAATAAGTTGATGAGGATAGCTAAATACACAACTAAAATTCTCCAGTTTAGCAAATTTGGAGTAAATAATATATTAATTAAATACTAAAAATGAGTGATTTTTGCTGTTGTCTATATTATACTGACTTTAAAAGCTATGGTATCGTAATACTTATGAGTTCAAACAATTTATCAAATTTAAAAACACAAACTTTGAATGAAATAGAATAATTTTTGCAAACTAACTTGACCTAACAAAAAGGATTTTTGATCTTAAACCAAACTTCACTAAATACAGTAAACCTGGATTAAAAATCGGTCAAGCAATCACTAGACTCAACAAAACAAGAACTTAAAACTAAAAAAATGATAATAGAATCCATTGTGTTACTAAGCTACAGACTTTTCTTAAAATCTTACTAAACAATGGAAAATTTTCCTTTTAAAATAAACTTGTATAAATCAATTTTAACACTTAACATCATACTTTTTATTCATAAAGTATTTTATTGTACATTGGCTCAGACAATCATTATATTTATTGAACGAAGAAAAATGTTAAAAATTTACAATGAAACTTGAAGTTTATTTGGGAAAAAAAAAATTACATACATAACATTGTTTTAAATATCTGACCAAAAATAAGATATTTTGAATAAAATTCTTCTTTGTAGAATGTGAACAAAATTTTTATATTAGTTTGCATTCATTTAGTTCGGTATTTATGCATTAAATGTAGATTTGATGAATGATGCTCATTTTTTAAAGTAAAAAATAAATTCAGATGTTTAGCAATATATTTATTCTACAACCATCTAAAGAAATTTAATTTTTCCCTTTGCTTTACCTAGTTAAACAATCTAAAACATTTTCTAAAATTTCCTTTGTAAACTTTAGAAATTAAACAAAATATCCAACATAGAGAAGCAATAGCTAGAACTTTTCTGACCATTCATATTCATGCTAAGTAGGTATGTAGAAAATTATACTTTTTAATTTCTCAATTCTAAAATTATCAAATAAAAATAAATAATTGAACAAAATAAGTGAATGTATCTTTTATATATAAACATTTCAAATGGTTACCATAACTTATTTGCAAGAGAGCCATTTCTATCTAAACTAATATATTTATAAAACAAAATTTATAATGAAGTATTATTAGAACAATTAAGTAATTTGGCACCTACTAGATAACATTAGGAACACAGCATATTACAACTGAGAACCAAATAACAAATTCAAAATCAATAGACTGTTTTTAATACAGACAGAATTTATTAAACCAGAATCTAAAATGTATAATTTATAATATTTCCTTCTATCAGAGAGCAAACAATTTATTGAGTGTTTAAATAATTAAATATTCAAATCTCAAAAACAAAGATCATAGAAGAATAAAACATGATTATAGCAAAAGATGTAAAAATTTGAAACAGAAACTTCAAAATTAGTCATTTTTTGCTATAGTTTCAATGTAGAGTTAAGATAAAGAGTTATAGTTCCATTACTCATCTCAAAATAGGTTAGGATTACAAAATTATACATTGCATGGAACAATTCTATTTGCTTAAAGAAAAGTAATGGATTGGTTCTCAATTGTACCAAATAGTTATTAAAATAAGCGTGCTTCATTCATCTTTGTTTCTGATATTTTAAAATTTCTAGATCAGAAAGTTTTTCCTTAAGAACATTGTAAAAAATTGTCCATAGAATTAAACAGTTAAAAGTGGATTTTAATATTTAACATCTAGTATACATACAACTCCAGTAGATGTAAGCCAACTTTTGGAATGTTCTATAGTAGAGTCCTTTACTTTTATTAATAAAAGCTATTATTTACTATAATTTTTTTTATTAATATTATTAAATGAAGGTTCTGGGATTTTTAATAGACCAGCATAATTAGTAATCTTATTAGTTATTACACAAATGAGTTTTCTGCCATAACATGTCTGTTAATGTTCTTGGTAAATATCATTGTCATGAACAAACACTTTAACAGAATTAAAAAAAAAACAAAACATAACTATATACAATATGAGAAACTAGGTCAAAATGTTCAGCTGCCATACCTTCATGCATATCTTTTATAAGAGTGCGTGCAGTTAGAATGATACATAATGTTAAATAAATATGAAATTTAAATTTTACTTACAATGAAGTATAAAACTTTGACTTAAAATAATTATTACGGGATATTGTTCAGGCTTTTTCCTTATATAAATAATTTAACTTTCCAGCTCCATTAGCAAATTTGTAAAGAAGTTTTCTTAAAAGTGTAACTTTTTCTCATTGAATGATGTAAAAAAATTTGTTTTAATTTTCAAATTTTAACCAACAGATTTTGCGAATGATTGAATAACCTAAGGAAAAACAGCTAAACTGGTTTTCCTTATGTTATTCAATGAGAAAAAGTTACATAACAGGGAAAAATCCAAATTCACACACAATGACCAATTGCTAAATGGCTGAAAAGAAAAAATAAATGTTTTTAAACAAAATGCAACTTTCAAGCACACTTTAGATATGACTCTAGATTCACCTCATGTGGATAACACTAATTGTTCGAGTAAAGAGTAAGTAATAAAGTAAAGTAAGCAAAGAATTGTATCTTTTAAGTAATTTATATGACCTAAAACTTTTATAATATAGATATTTTCAAATAATGTTATGCATCAAAAGATGTGCAATTTTACAATTCCTCTAATGTGAATCTTTGCAATTCCAAAAGTTTGTTTGAAGTTGACACATAAAAATTATGCATAGTACACACGTGATTTAAAAATAATAATTTTTTTTTAATGTAAAAGAATTCCTGAAGAGAATCTTGGGATACAAAAAAAGATTTTAATTGCAAAACAATTAAATGATTTCGATTGGCTATTCGAAATAATGTTAAAATAGTAAAAGAATGAGTTAATATTATAAAGCAACTATACAATTATCTATCAGTATTGTAATATTTCAGGAATACAAAGATAAAACTAATTTTTAACACATTGTAAGCATCTTACAATACATTTATCAGCATATTATTTTAAGATACTACAGAAATTTTCTACATTTACAAAATATGAAAATAAAATGAAATTAAAAATCAATAATTTTCCACATATTCAACGAATTATTTGTTGCAGAACTGGATCAGGATGATGCTTATCAGTATCATCCTGATTGAAGGGAAAAAAGTCTGAATGACACTTTTTGAGTTTTGCAACTTGACAATTCAATTATCAAAATATTATATGAAAAAAATAATAAAAATAAAACATATAAAAGAACTACCCACATTAAAGTAAGAGAAATATAGTTCAAAATAACAGATGAAGAAAATCAAATTAGTCAAAAATAATAGTTAGAAAAGGTTGTCGTAATTAATGATTGAAAATTATTAAAACTTATTCTAAAGATACTCTGAGTTAAAATGTTTTTTTTTCTCTTTAAGTTAGTCAGATTTAAAAACATAAATTATTGTGAGATTTAATATAGACTTAATATTTAAAACAGTAAGTTTTCATCTGGAACATTCAGTATTTTAGAGATGTACCAAAAGTACTAATAGGACAAAGTTAATTTTTTCATAATAGCTATGGAATTTACTGTATTTTGGGAAGATAACTGCACCTTAAGTAATTGACAATGAAGCAAGTTATATGCAAAACCCCTGTTCTAATCAAGTGCAAAAATTACACTGTTAACTTTCATACAAAATCTGAACAAATAAGGATAGCACACTTTAACCATCTAGTTGTTACAATTGCATTCTTATTAGAAACATTGGTCAGACAAACAAGATTTTTTGAGTTGTAGTTCATAAATAAAACTAAAATTGAGATGTTTAGGGTTGTGTCAATGCTTTTCTATAAGAAAATAAAAGGAGAGAGTAAGAAATATCATTCAAATATGGATGCAGAGAAAATGGAAGTGCTAAGATGTGCTACCATCTTTTATGCATTGTAGGACCAGATGTAGAAATTACAAAAATAGTCAAATTTCAGAAAATTTTATGAAAATGAAAGAGTTTAAAAAGTACAAACACATTAATAATTCTTAAAAGTTAAGCTAGAATTGAAAGTGACAAAACAATTACTTTCTACAATTAATGAAAATTAACTTTATTCATATAAAGGAAGGAATTAAAATATTGATTATTACATAAAGAAATTAAACCTATTATTAATAAACAAGTATATTTTAAACTAAAACCATTTAATAAGCAGTTCAATATATTCAACTAAAATTTTAGTTGCTCAGTTATGAAATGCTTTAAAGTAATAACTGAAAGAATTAAAAAAGAAGTATTTTCATGAAAGAAACATGTCTTTATTTAGGAGCACTTACCCAGGAGTGTTTGCAAAAAACAGTTATAAAATTTCCCTATCTTTTAGAAATAAAAAATTAGAATAGCTTATTGTTACAAATTAATATAGTCAAGTTTTTAACAACAAAAAACTTTTAAATACATTTGTTTTAGTTTTGAGGTATTGCAATTATTTTTCATAACTTTCAGCTATTTAATCCACTGGTAGTTTAGCAAATGGTTGAAATTAGGAGAATGTTCCTACCTAACACACTATTTCCCTATTTCATAAGATTGAAAAACCAGTTTAGCTATGCAGAGAAGACTTCAGGTTAAAATAAAACTTTTTACATGGAGAACCCTCAGTGGGTTAATTCATCTTAGTGACAAAAATATTCTCAGGCAAGACACACTGTTGAATTTTTTTTAAGCCAAGTTTAATATCGCAAGAAAGTAAGTTAAGTTAAATGATATTTTTCTTAAGCATTACAGCAATTATATTTGAGAAAAAAAAAAAGAAAAAAAACATGAAACAAAATCCTAAGGTGATCATGATTGTGGTTTTAAAAAAGATTTACAGCTATGGAGCAAATGATGACCAATGGAAAGTCAGAAAAGTGTAAAGATTGTGGTAGGAAATATAGCAATTGAAAAAAACACTATAATTATGACATGAAAAAACGAATTTTTAGCAACAAAAAAAAGTTAATGGAAAGGATATCAAATAACAATTTTATTAAATTTCAAGATCTAGTCTAAAATCCTGTAGAACTCAATACATTTTTTTTAAAAAGTAGTAAGATTTAATGTGCGTTTAATAAAAATAACAATTTTATCCTTAATATTTCAAAAAACTGTTATAGTTCAAAAACTATTGATATATTAATGGATACTTTTTCAAAAAAAATTAAGAAACTTTCACGAGGTTGTTATAGACTTTTCAATCTAAACTTATTAGCATATTCCATATAAATTGAAATTTTTTTAATATTAGTGCATTGATTGCAATATTTTTTAGATTTTAATACCTTTAAATTAAAACAAGTACATTAACTTTAATAACTGGCTCTTTTTGACAGATGTTAATCTTGTAAATATATGGCTTTTACTTTAAAAATTACCGGCTATTAGTGATTTATAAGCACACAGAATACGTATATAAACTTAAAAAAAAAGCAAATTATACCATTAATTAAACTATTAATTTGCTAAATTTATATTTCAGTATATAGTCAAATAGTTCTTCATAAGTAAACAAATGTAGAACTAAATTTACTTGCAAGTGGAAACAATTTGATTAGAAAGCTAGTTTAGAAAAAACATTATATATTCACTATAAATGGATGCATTAAAAATATCATAAAACCATTTCAATATGAAGTTTCAAAGATGTTACAAAATAATGACACAGTTTTATTAAAATAACATAATTAAGTGTGAATTAAATACATGCAATTTTTTATTTCATTATAAAAATTATTAGACATGTGTTAACTAAAAACTTATTTTATGCATAAAATATATTTTGCATTGAAATTATAAGAATTCCAAGCAAGCAATGGTACAATCAAAACATTTTACAACAAACAGTTATAAAAGCTTCATTAGAATTAAACACATAATTTCACAAAATGTTTGCTAAAGCTTAGCAAGAAGTTATTATTCCATTTTAAAATGTAATACATCTACAAATATTGATATTTATTATAAATCACTAATTTGTAAGGATCTCTGCACTGGGAGAGTAGCAGGTTTACCTAGAATTTCTAATCTATTTAAATGACAATCTCGACATAAAAGATGGCCCTCAAGAGGATAGCATCGTTTGTCTGGTTCATCAGTCAACTGTAAGCCACAATCCTAGAAAGAGGAAAAAAATATATCCAACAGAAACAAAGTAGAGAGTTTAAATTTATAGTTAAATATTCTAATACACAGTGGGGAAAGAGCTTTCGATCATGCCAACTATCAAAAGGAACCTCAAGAGTGAGTTGAGTTAACATGTTTTATATACTAGTGAAGAGATGTTAAATAATCATAGTGGTAGTTATGCCACAATACTGCAGCAAGAATAAGTGTTTAGATTGGAAATTAATAAAACAGTCCTTAAGACTACACAAATTTATTAGTAGAATCTTCCACAAAATATAGCAATTTCCAGCACTCAATTACATCACAAATATCAGTGCAACACACAAAATACAGGCTTCACAATCTTAGATGGCTCAATAAACTCACTAAAGACTTGAAAATCAGAACAATAATGCAAACAGAGTAATGCATTACAACTCTTCTCTACGAGGCACACTAACATTTATATAGGTTTTGCGACAAAGCCCTGGATCTTTCCACAGAATTCTTGACTATTCTTGCATAATTCTGTGAATATTAGTTACATCTCCAAGAAACTTGAACTTTCCAGAACAATCACCCTGTCGCATAGTATTACTATGTCGCCAAAATTATCATCAAGTTGGCAAAAATGTTGCCCAACCAAATCTTCCCTAATAAATAAGGCGTTATCTTCTCTTTAAATCATGCCATAATTATGCGACTTTTTTACAAAATTTCCAATCAGACTGTCCATCTGAGATATTTAACTTAATAACAAAAAAACATTTACAAATTATACACATTTCCACAAATTCGCAACAGTACCATCAAAGGAAATTTTTGTTACATTCAGTGATACAACCGGAAATATATTCTAGGTGACATTTTAAAATTGGTAGCTTTAACATCCATCAATTTTCAATATATGATAATTTAAACAGAGAAACTTTTATACAGTAAGTAACTTTCAATTATTATTATTGAACAACACTTGTAATTTAATAAGTAAGGGAGAGAGGAGGCTAATATGGACAATATTTACAAATTTGCTAAAAAGTTAAATAGGCACAATTTTTATCATAGTAATTTCTTTTATTAAAATTTAAACTTATATGTCTACATTTAGAATTATAAATAACATCTAAAGCTTTGTATTTTTGAATCTTTGGAAAAATTGCATGTTTTTTCAGTCACACCCATGCAGTTTTTAATAGGTAATGTACTGTAGTCATCCGATACATCAAGACTTAAGCGAGCGGCACTGGAAACTTATGCATTTTTTTAATACTTTCAGAATGATGAAAAAATGCATTTATTTTTGCATTATTGTTATTTTATTACATCTTGAATTATCATAGAATAGCTCCTTTTGAATCAAATCTGCCTTCTGATTGATCGGCAACTGAATTAAGCATTAGAATGATTCCTGGAAGCGGTTTGATCCTCAAAAGTTTACTTAAGCTATCCCACATGGTATATGTATGGAATGCATTAAGTGAAAAACCCCGAAAAAATTTTATGTGCAAAAAAACGATATCAAGATTTCAATTTATCTATCGAGCATGTTTCACATTTAACATAATTTTTTGAAATAGTATTTATAATTAAATTGCTTACTAATGACATCTTAATAACAACTACTTCAAGAAAAAACTTTTTTTTAGAGAATATGTGATATTGGATTTTAAAATTGCTTGAATATGAATCACAATATAGGATTTTAAAACAGTGAAAATACGAATCATGATGCATAATTTTTAAATAATCTGAATACGAATCACAATGCGTAGTTTTTAAATCACGTATAAATACGAAAATCTATTTTTGATATTGCAACGGCATCACTACGTAACGTAATATTAGATTTTAAAAATGTGTGAATTCGAATCGAGGAGCTGTATTTAAAAAATGCGTTAATACTAATTGAGATGTTGTTTTTAAAAATTTACATGAATAAGAATTACGATATACGATTTTTAATTCGCATGATTACGAATCGTAATGTGTAAGTTTTAAATTGGGTAAATACAAAAATCAACGATTGATAATAAAATAGCATGAGTAAAAATCACGACATTAGTAGATTCCAATGCAGCTCCAAAGATTCAAAATGGCGAAAAAATCACATGTTCATAAATGTCTTGCTTTTTGATTTGCCGAAGTCTGCAAACCAATGGTTTTGAGATATGCGGAATTTTGCGATATTAAAGGAAAAATTACATGCCCAGTTGCCAGTTTTTGGACCCGGAATAATGATACGAAATAACCAGAATTCTGGGGTACACATGGAGTACAATCACCTCTGGGATTGCTTATTATGTCATTTTTCAGTTAGTTAAAACTGGTTTCGACAATGTATCTTATAATATATTGTCTGCTAGTGCAAGCTTTCTGCTTTTTATTTTATTTTATAAAATATGGTAGACTAAAGAGGAAACCATGTTGCTTATTTAATAAAAAAAAACATAGTTAAAATTAAAAAGTAAAGAAATTACCTCACAAATATAGCAATCAACATGGAAATCTTTATCCATGGATACAACTCGTACAGTTTCATCAGTGCCCTTAAAAAAAGAAAGAAATTTTAGGAAAGAAACAGTCATTTTACATTTATATGCCAATAAATATAAGCCATACTAAAACTAGAAAAAAAAAGTCTTATGTGTGCTGCATAGCTAAATTGGTTATTTATTGATTTTCGCAAACAAATAAAGAATGAAATGGCATGGTCAAATTCAGTTCAGAAACACTTTGTGCTTGAGTAATTTTCCTTTCCTAAAAGATATATTTCTTTCGTAGGAAAGCATAGGATTGTTTTGCCGAAGATCCTATAATTACATCCTGTAAATTACATCCTGTAAATCAACCTACAGAACTAAATCCTCTCTACATTCCTTTCAACTTTTGAATATGAAAGTATATTCAGACCTAAAAATAACATAACTGATGCGAGATATAAATGAGGATTAGATATAAATGTGATAGTAATGTATAAACACTCTTCCAGCAGTGAACAACATAGGGTGACCCGGGGTAATTCACGATCACTCTGTTTCTGGGGTAAATAATGATCACCTAAGTTTTATTTTTAAAAAAAATTTTTTTTTTAAATTTAAGACATGGACAAGAATGCTTGTACACTTTACTAAAGTATAACTACATTTATTCAATAATAATTTTTCGTTTAATCTAACAAAATAAGTATCTTTTAAACTGCTTTCTGTATTTTCCATTTCAAAGATGGGTTTCAAAATGTGCACATTTCTGCAAAGATCCCCCTCCTTCTCTTAATAATAAATATTTTGAGTCACTTTCTTTTTCTTTGATATAAAAGTAGTGTAAGCTTTTGTTTAATTGTTTCACATCTACTGTAAACATTATAATTGATTATAGGAAACTATATCAAATGTTGCCCCCTACAGATGGGGTAATTATTGATCACTGGGGTAATTCCTGATCATTGTCATTTCTTCTTATAAATAGTATAAAACATAGCTAATAAATAGTCAATTGTCTTTTCTTAAATAACAGTTCATATTTATTAAGTGGAGCAACTATAAAATATATTTTAACTATAATCACAAAATTTGTTTTTAACTGTATACAAGAAAAATGTGTTCTGATATGCACCATTTCTAGCTTGTCTTACCTTGCTTCTATCTTAAATTTATGTGTGTACATTGTTAGAATAATTTTTAAGTTGATAAATTAACCTAATATAAATATGGTGAGAAATTATAAGCTTAAAAAGGATACTAAGCTTCTAGAAAGCAAAAATAGTGAATTTCTTTTAATGATTGAAAATGAAAATTTCAGTGTGAGAGCTGCTGCCAGAGCTGAAGTGTTAATCTTTATTCCTGCTTTTAAATAAAACGTTTTAATAGCTGCTTAAAAATATCTTTTTGGTTTATTTGTTTGATCTTAATGTCTTATTTGTTAATTACCATTGTATAATTATTTTTAAACAGCCTATTTACTATAAAAACTGGTAATCAGTAATTACCCCAGAAATGATCAGGAATTACCCCAGAAATGATCAAGAGAAGGGGTAATTCCTGATCACTAAAAATTTAAAATCTTTTAAATTCTAATTAGATTTTCAAACAAAAGAAGGTAGCATAGGACTCATCTCATATAGCCTCAAACTTCCAGTAAATATTAAAATTCTATTTTGAATAGTTTTTTGATAAAATAGATGTTTGCGTTTTTTGATCAGGAATTACCCCAGGTCACCCTACCAGTTTTTTTTTTGGTTTATAAAAAATTAACTATTAAAAATTTAACTTATTTTTCTATGATTCTTCAATCAAATCATTAATTTTCCATAATTCTTTCATAAAACAATCAGAAAGTGGAAAATTATGCTTAAATTCCAGTTTTCAGTAAAAATCATACTGGTAGGAGCAGTTTAAAAAAAAAAATTAACTTTGGAAAGCTTGGTTAAACAGATTTCAATAACAAACATCACATGTAACTAAGACTAAACTTGCTTATTAGCCAATGCTTATGGCGAGTAAAATTTTGATTTATCTGAAAAGCTAAATTAATATAAATTGCCCTTATCTGAATTTCATAAAAACAAAACGTTTTTAAGTTTTTGCTTTTTAAATAATTTCAAGAAATTGATAAAACTTAAAATATTAAATAAGATTACTTTTTTAATGACTATGGTTAACAAACTCTATAATCTGGTAAGCAAATAAGCCAATTTAAGAAGAAATAATTTTTATCTAGTAATACGAAAGAGAGAAACCCAATCTTTCTCTATTTGAATAAAGACAATATCATAACATACATTATTAATTAAAATAATAAACAAAATAACAGTTCACAAAATAAAATTGAATGTAAGCATAAATACATTTTTGTTTTTATCTTTGGACATTCAAGGCAATAGGGCTTTTCTAGTGCTAATAAAAGAATTGTGCACTCATTGTAATTACATAATAATTCTAGTAAAAGCATTTATAAATAAATCTAAATAAAAGGCAAATTTAATGTCAATCTGCTGTATTTTTTAATTAAAACTGCTTTTTTTTTTAAGTCTAACAAAAATTTATCAACCCCATCATGACATTTAGTAAATAAAAAAGGTAAGTTCCCTAGATTTTTTTTCAAACTACAACACTGTATATATATTTTTAAAAGTGTAGCATACTTCAACAGGAGTTATAGCTTTTCCACACATGGCACATTTTGGAGCATATATCCTGGAAAGAAATTAATAAATACAATAAAAAGGTGTGAACTAATAGAGCACAATTATTAAATTACCAAATTAAAATTAAGAAACTAAATTGGTACATTGATTAACAAATAAAATTAATACAATTGCATAGTTTTTTACTCCCTTTATTTCAAGTGTTCTAAAAGGATAACTGTCATTAAAGATCACCTTGAAAATTCAAGATATTTAATTACGGTAAATAATATTATTCAGACAAGTATGTTAGGTGGCTTTGCTAAACTAAAAATGAAAGGGTGAAATTAAAAATAATACAGACTTCATACAATCTACAGACAAAATCCGTATAAAAATACTGAAAACTAAACGATATATATGTATTATAATATAAATAGTCATTTGATTTCAGTTTCATACTAAAAGTGCAACAAAATTCTAATCATTATAAGAAATTTAATGTTAATTTTACAAATATAATAAAATAATTATAAGTATTTAATACCGAATATAAGCATTATTTATATTTAGGGTAAGTCTAGGTTAGATGGACATAGAGAAGTTATAGCTAGTTTAATTATTTCTATTTGTTAATATACTGCAGTAGATGCAGTTTCACAGGAAGTAGTAGCGTTACTCTTTGTGACAGCAAAAATTAAACAAAACTTAATTTTTACTTGATTTAGGGTTCAAATATTTTTTTATGAATTAGGTACTTTGTTTTTAATACATAGATAATATATTTTTTTCTAATTAACTAGGCCTTTCAGCCCATATGTTATTCAATCTTTTAATATAATTTGTACATAAATTTTTTCCTGACTAAAAAGCAAAAGAATATAATGGCGGAATGGCATTATAAATTTGGTGGCAATCTCATATTTGACTGTAAGGTCAAGGTCTCATCTTTGACTGTGATTGTCACATTTTATTAATGTGACCATCACATTTGATGGTTCTATTTCAGGGTTCCCACTCTATGATGAGATTGAAATTCAAGGACTTTCCAGGACTTTTCAAGGACCTCAACAAAATTTTCAAGGACCGTAATCTAAGACCAATTTTAAAAATTATTCTCTTCTATTTTACTAGAAGACACAATGCCTGTTGTGGCAATAATTAATTTCAAATATAATACCTAAATGCTTTGCCTATATAGAGAGAAGAGAGTATATGTATTATGGACTAAAATTTATATTTTTTTAAAAACAACCCTACTGGTTTTACATATTAATTCACAAAATCATTTTCAGCACAATCTATAACTAATGGTAATGAGGTGTTAATGGTGAAATCCTTTAATCC
>NC_092215.1:8852276-8878124 GCF_043381705.1 Parasteatoda tepidariorum | reverse complement strand
CTCATCACCTCTGTTAACTCCATTCTTTATAAGCTTGATTATCCATCCATTGGGGATTAAAATAGCACTTCCCAGGCATAACTAGTCTAAACTACAAAACACAAATACGAAGCCGTGCCTTTGCGAATACGCTTTACAATAAAGTTTTGAAATGACGCAAACGTAAGGACAAGTGCGGATGGTAAAACGGCAAATTTATTGAAAACTACAACGTACATATTGTTACAAAATGCGAGAGTATTCCAGTTTCGATAAGAAAAAAGAAGATCTAAGCATATGCGACAGAAGATGAAGTGGAGTCTCGCCCCGAACGCATTGATTGTCTGCTGTGGTCCGCGCGCTTGGCAGACACCAAGACGCTAGGCCCGGATAGAAACGGTGGCGTTAAAAATCATGTGAGAGAGCTCGGGAACAAAACAGAAAGAACGAGAAAGATCCGCGGGTTTTTATAAAAAGGGCCGCTGGCAGTATTGGACAAATTCAAGGACCTATCAAGTTTTTCAAGGACCTAAGACGTTTTTCAAGCACTTTCAAGGACCTAAATTTAGCAAAAAAAAATTCAAGGACTTTCAAGGACTCTCAAGGACCGTGGGAACCCTGTATTTCATCAGAGATCTTAGGATTCTTAAAAAGTTCAAAATTTGGTTAAAAGAAAGGTAAGAAAATAAGATGTATTTTAATAAATTTGTATTCACCACCACTCTCTTGATATTTTCAAATAAATAAATCTAGCTACAAAATCTTTGGTTTTGTTAATGATTTCTCTTTGGTTTGGTTTCAAAATTTTAAGATTGAAGTTGAATCCCTAGCTTTTTTATTAATCCTATTTTATTTTTTTTAAATAAAATAAATCCTTAGCTTTTTTATTATAAAATTGAAACCACTTTTTTAAATTTTTTATGAACCGTATAAAACACACATATTATATTCCGATTCTACAGACCTAACACCTTATCCAATAGAGCCCTATAAATTACTTGAAAGAACCCTACAAATTAACTAAATTTACAACTCAGAATTTGATGAATATCAGTATATTTAGCTAAGAAGAGGAATACAATATCACAACTAAAAATGATAAATGTATAAGATGTGCAAGGTACATGCAGTGGCTCCATGAAACATGTAAAAACTTTGCCAAAGAAGTGATTAACTTCTCTCAAAAATAAGGGATAACTCTATACATTAGATTTTGCTTATTAGAATCATCGTTTATTAAACTCATTTTCCATAGTAAAATTCATTCTTTATACATTTTTCATGGTAAACTCAATGAAATGTTCCATTTTCCATATTTTAACCTTACTTTTCATTTACTGTATTGAATGTCCAACTTAGTTTCACATTAAAGAGAGATGGCCACTTGTAAGTTTTTTAAGCATTTTTTTATATTCTGTTCTCAATATTTTATTACTTTTTGCTTAAATATGTTGCGTGCATGTATTAGAATTTAAAATATGTATAAACATTTCTTGTATCCCTATTCTTAGTACTTTTAATTTGACTAGAAAAAATTATGGTCTTCTATTCCATACTTAGCTTATAATTTATTATTTGGTTCCACTTAATTTCAAAAATTCTCTGATTTTTCAAAGCATCTAAGAAAAATTAAAACGTAATTCCAGACCATATTTTATCAGAACATTGCAATTTTCATCAGAAAAACATGATTTATTTTATTTCGTATGTCAGATAGTATTAGATTTCATGAGAAGGGGAAATAGTATACAGGTCCGCCCCATTAAGGGCATTCGGGGATATATATTATGAGAAACAAAATATCAGTTAACTAAGAAAAGAAAAAATTCAACTGTAATGGGAAATGTTTATGAGGAATAACTGTAGTATATAGAATAATGTAACTTTAATCTAAATAAATTACTGTTATTGGAGATTTTGAGACCGGTCATTTTTAAATCATAGGAATTTTCAATGTTGTTTAAAAAAAGAATTTTCCCTTAATTTTAGAGCCAAATTCAAATTTCCTGATGATTCCAGGTTTTCCCTATTCTCTGTAACCTGGGAAAAAAACGTTCTATGGGGTCAATACTTAATTCCTACACAAAAAATGGCTACAAGGAAGAAAAAAAAAAGAATTATAATTTTTAAATATCAATTAAAAAGTAAAATTTAACAACTGAAGTTTAAAAAAATCTAACTTAACAGGTTTGTAAAAGGTTTCATAATTACTAGCCGAACAGGATAAAACTAAATTAAGATTGATTAACATGGTTAAAATATAATGACATGAAAAGGAAGCCAAAACGTAAAAAGAAAGCTGTTGATTCTACTAACAAGTACAATCATTGGTATGGTGACATGAAATGTAAAAAAAAAAAATTAAATCAGTGTTTTAACTCATTCTGTGTAGCAGCATGGATGACAGTTAGTTCAATAATACAAAAACAGCTGCCGAACTTTTTAACCTTTTGCTCATGATTTACAAGATTACTTCATAGATTACATATTACAAGATTACATACAAAACAATTACAATTACAAGATTACATACAAAATGGACATAGTTAATCTTGTTCCTTTTGGACCGTAAGAGCATGTCTCATGTTTAAGATTTTTTCCAAGAAACCCTGAATAAATTCCAAAGCACAGAAAACAAAACTAAATATAATTCTAATTCTATAAGTAAATATGTATTTAAGGCTGAAATATTTAATTTCACTTTAAAAATTTATAAAACTAATTAAAATAAATACATAAAAGAATTACAATTAACATATATGAAAAGTAAAAATAATTACATATGATAATCTTCAACGCAATATATCTTGTTGTCCATGTCTACAGTAAATCGAACACCATCTAAACATTCATTGCAAATGCAGCATCTGAAGCATCCAGGATGATAGGATCGTCCCATCGCTTGAAGTATCTTAAGAAACATTTTTTAAAAAAAATCACTTATTTAATCAGACTAATACCTTACTGATTCTATAATAATAAAAGTTTGCAACAAATATTTAAGAAGTTTATAACAATTATATAAATTGTTTCAAGCAAAGCAGCATGCAAAAAAGATAAACACAATCAACAGAAAACTCTAAAACATGTCACACTCATTTTTAAAATGCTCACAACTGGTCCAGGTACATTAAAAATAATTTTATTTTGAATAAAATAGAATGTTAGTCTTTATTTCAAAGCAAGAAAATACTTTAAAAAATTTACTATTTTTATGTTATGATCAATAATTCTTTTAAGGATTTTTTTCTCTGTGTTAAAAATTTAAGTTTCAATTAACGATTAAATTATGATTATTAATGATTAAAAACTATGAGTTCTCTTAAAAAAATATTATTTTTTTAACCCCTTAATGATCGCTTTTTTTTATTCTAGAAAATTATATAAATCTAAGAGTAGGTCCAATATATGTATCCATTTTTTAATATTCAAAAACATTTATGCTTGATGAGTGCTGACATCTAGTTTAAAATAAACTATATTTAAACACACTACAAATAGTCGGGTACTGCCACCAGGTATATAGATTGAAAACTAAACATGATTCCGGGCATAAGAAACGGATTGTTTCATTTTTTTTGGAACGTTACTTTTAAACACTAGCAAGAATTTATACATGTGCTCTAGCAAAAACGATTAGATTGATAATATTAGCAGGCATTAAAACAGCCATAAAAAGTTTGATCCCCAAAATATTCACAATTTTTCGACACTCGTGAAAGTTCTTGAGTCATAAAATGACTATTGTCTTATTTTATACTTATTAGTTTCAGTTGATTTCAGTGTATGTTAAACTCCACATTGAAAAAAAAATAGGCTCAAAGATACATACATTAAGCTAAAGATAGGATTAATGATACTTAAGTTACTATCTTTGATTCAATAATGATTTTAACAGAAGTTATGCAGAAAAATTTAAAACATAAATACATACCATTTCCATAATCAAATGTCCACATACTGCACACTTTTCTGCAGTTTGTTGGAAGCCAGAATACTAATGAAAAATAAAAACATTGTAGCAAAAAAAATTACTTTGATCTTTACGCGATTGGAAAAAAAAAATATTATTCAATTTTAAGTGAGGTTTTCAGTTCAACAACCAAGTCAAACTATTTTCTATTAATTACAAGAGAGATGAAAATATTTACTCCGACCTGCCCCAATTGAGGGCATACGGGTAAATGTTTATTAAAAACCAAGTAAAAAAACATTAAAGAACATAAAATACAAAAAATGCATAAAATAAAAAAGTCAAATGGCAACAGCCCGTAAACTTTGCGGGCGAACAATACTCTTGAACAAAATTAGCTATCTACAATTAGTCAGAATATTAAATCTTTAAGAAAACTTGACAAATATATCTGGCATGTATGCCATGAAAAGTCCAGGTCAAATTAATTACAAATTCAAATAAAATTACAAGAGAGATAAAATTCTCCTGGCTACACATTCAAATTTCAAGAAAAATGCTTGTGGCATTTCAGGAAAAAAAGAAAAATCAGATATTTTCATCAGCAAAAACACTTTAGTTTGTTAATCGATAGGCATTTTTGATCATCCAAGTAATTTTTTTGTTATTCTTTTTTACTTTATTGTAAGGAAATTAAATAATAAAAAACAATTCCCACATTGTTTTGTTGTTAAATATCAATTTTCAAATAACATCGAAAAAACTTTCTTCAATTAATTTCAGTAACTACAATTTTTTTTTAAAAAAGAGTTTTTCATTGTTTCTTTAGAATTACTATTGAATGTTAGACTAGAAAAATTCAAACATTGCAAGAATTAATATTTTTAAACTAAAGATTTTTATAGTTGTAATATTTGAATTACAATTAATGATATTCTGACTACTGCCTACTTCATTGCTGACATTCAATGATAAAAATTTGATATTGATTGTGGTTAGGAAAAGCTTGGAACACATTATCAAAATAAATAAATAAATAAATAACACTTTAAATGCCTATTTTTCTGCTAATCTGATTTATAAAAATACAACTAGCAATTAAGTGTTTGTTAAAAACAAGTAAATATTTTAAAACTTTTTATTATAACAAAATTGAAACTGGAATTAATTTGTTTTAACTTGAATTAATTTGCAACCACTTCAAAAATTATGGTGGTGAAACTAAGTTTTAGTTTCTGCTAAGTAGAGGTCCTGTTGACCAAGTTACAATATGATATAAAAATTTTAAGAAAAAAAAATTTCCCCAAATTTTTAAATTTTCTGTATGAAATAAATCCCTTTTGGTAGACTACTCTTTAAATTATGTTTATACATGATATTTCAAACACTAATTTCTTAAACAAGGAAAAAGTTACTGTTATATTTGAAGCTAACCCAATGCACAGTATATTATTTCAATTTTAAAATACAATTAAATAACAAGTTAGTATGTACTGTCTAAATTCAGTCATGTTTCACCATCAGAAAAAAAAATATTAAAATATTTTTAGCCATCTTTTTTAATATGATTTTCTAAGACTTTACTCTTTATTTAACAATTTTAGCTCCAGAGTCTAGATCAAGGACTTATGTTATATCAAATACAAAAGTGTGCAGTAAGTTCTACAGTATGTTTGTTAAAGCTAAAATGATGCTTGGGCATGACAAAAATTCGTTTTTTCAACATTATCTTTCTTAGTAAAAGGTAAGTTTAAATAAAGTTTCCTTTTAATAAAAGTTGCTTGTCTCACAGATATAAACAAAAATTGTTTTATATAAAACAAATTCTGGACTAGTAAAGGGTACTGTGCTAGAATTGTGGTATATTGTAAAAACAAGAAAAATAAGTTAAAAGCAAGGAAAATAATTATTTAGCCTCATTTCAAATAAAAATATGAATTTTTATAAAACCCAAGGAATTTTTCAAGTTATTCTGTGTTTTTTTTTTTTTTTAAATATTATAAAGCAAATAACTTACAAATATTATTATTTCAAATAACTTACCAAGTAATCTTCTTCACAATATACTTTACCATGCACATTATAAAAAGCTTTACCTCGCAAAGCACGTCCTATAAAAAAGGGTATACCATTAAAAAATTAGGTATCAAAGACTTAGATACTAAAATTAGGAAACCTGCACTACTGAGAGCAGTCCAGGAAAAAAAAAATAAAGCTTAAACGCATAAAAATATTGAGTTAATTTGATTAATAAGTATTATTTTAATTAATTATTGCTTAAAAAGGCCATGTGGCTTTCATAGTTACCCACCAACAGAAAGCAGATTGTGGGCCCTTGATGGAATGCTTGGCATACTTAACAAGATGCTCTCTGAGTACTTTAAAATTAACTCTACATTTGACTAATTACCTAGATTGTTTGACACAAATATTAGGTAGTTGCAATGCACATTAAAATTAGAGTAGCAAATTTTTCAATTTTCGTAAATAATCATTTTTATTTCTAGAAACCATGAATTTTTTGAAATACAGTCAAATCCTGCTATAATGAATCTGGGATATAGTGAACACTTGGTTATAGTTAACTTTTCTACTGGTCCCTTCTGAACTCTCATTTAACGTTATTTTATATGCTTATTTTATCTGGGTAATTTCATACATTGATAAATTGGTAGTTTGTTTATTAATTTCATTTCCTTATTCTTAAATTTCTCATGCTTAAAATTTATAGAAGTTGCGATTGCAAATAACAGCATTTCTATATATTAAGTAAAATTCTACTTTTGCATGTTCCTTGTTTTTAAACTTGGGTAAACAAGTTGTAAAGCAGCACATTCCTCTTCTTAACCCTCTCCTATGTTGAAGAGGGACAATGATTTCAGTAACTTTTATGTTGGTTGTGAAACCAGGTTAGTTTTTCTTCTTGGAGAAACTGAGGACTAGACAATACTGGGTTCTTTACTAATTGTCCATGTAACAACTGGTAAACTTATTTAAAATCAAATTGTAATCAATCAAAAAGAACTAATTTTTTCTCTCCATAGAATGTAAAACCTAATTGATTAATCTTTTTTCTTAATATTTCATTTATTATATATTTAATCAGTAAATAACTTATAAACAAAATCATTTACTATCGTAATTACTATTTCCAACAACTTTCTTACCATATGCTAAAAGGATTATTCCAAATTTTACTACTTCATGTTTGTTGCCTACACGTTTATACTAAAATTTTTTTCTCGAAGTACAAAAAATAAATAAATAAATAAATAAATAAAAGGAAAATCTTAAGCAATGAATGGTAAATTATAAACAAGAATAATTTAATGATGTACAATATTTTTTTAATCAAAATTCTGTTTAGTTTCTGTTAGTTGCATAAAATATTGACTGGCATAAGATTATAAGAAATAATTTTTTCAAATCTTTATTTTTTTATTTTATTTTTGGTTTTTATTTAATAATAGGTTTTATTGAATTTATTATTTAAAACTTGCGAGCCTAATTATCATATATATAATCCATCAATTTTCTTTTTGGACTTAGGATTAGAGTCACAACCTATTTCACTACAATATCATACCTGACAACTTTCACTCTTTCCGAGAATGGATTTTCAGAGTGGTTGTAAAACAATAAACGAAAAACAATCTGACTCAAAAATATATTTATATTTTGATCCTGTTAAATTCGCTTGAGCAATGATTATTATGCTTCTATATATTTATTGTAATTATTTATATGTAGTGGTGGTCAAATTCATTTATAATTATCATTATAATTAAAAAAGTTAATTGGAATAACCTGAGTATTGCTACCACTTTAAATATGAAAATAAAATCTTCCGGAAAATCCGGAAGAGTTGGCAGGTATGCAATATATTATATTATTAAAACTTCAAAAATGTTTACTTTAGCAATATAATGATTGTGCAACATTAAAATGATTAGAAAAGTAATTTTTTTTAAATTTATAAATGCTTCAAATTAAGTTATTTAATTTTTTGCATAAAGAATTTATTGAAGTTATGGATTATGCAATCTTTCAAAGAAAAGAGAGCTAGATTATGTTTGACATGCTAATATGAGAAAACTATGAAGCCCTTAAAAAAATTTTTTTTATCAGCAAAATCAAAACTCAAATTTTAGGTATTCCAAGACCTCTCCCAAATACAATGGATGTATTGAATCTAACTTAGCCAATAATAATAAAATGATGACACAGAAGTCACAACGAAACATAGCAAAAATGTGTTTACCACAGGAACAGCAAATGAAACAATTTGTATGATATAAGTTTCCCATAGCTTGGCATGCCTGGCCTGCTCCAGAGACTTTTTCACCACAAGTATGACAAATACCTATAATAATAATTTATTTTTAGTAAATGAATTGTCATATAGAATGATAACTAAATTCATATATAAACTAACAATATTATGAAGAAGAATACGATAATGCAAATAATAAATTATTTTAACACTTTAAAAGCAAGAGTTTTTTTTATTTTTGTGGAAAAGATATAAAAAATTATCAAGTTTTTTCTGACAGAAAATGAATATATAAGTATAATGCAAGTTATTATTTTTTTGCAATTTTGATTCTGGGGAGTGACTAGAGAGCGGGGGTTGGTGTAAAACTTATAAAAAAAAAAATTAGGGTTCAAACGAAGTTAAACAATTTGATTACAGGTTTATTTTGAATTTCAAAATATTAAAATCAAATTAAATCAGTATGTCAATTAATATTTAATAAATTAAACTAAATATCAAATAACTAATCATTGAAATGAACTGCAGGTAAAACAAGAAAAATACTGCTTAGTGGTGTAATCTATGGTAAATAAATTTAATTATCATCTAGCATATCTATTTTTATTAAACTGCATCTCAGACGGGCAATAGAAATAAAATAACATGAGATACAAGATTATCCATGTGTGACACGGGCAAATGCCTTAAGGGAAGTGCCTAATAAACAAATCTATGCATATATAAGTTTATATAATTATGCAACTGAGGCATGTAACAAATTATCCCTTCAAAAAATATAATCATTGAAAGAAATATTGATCTTATTTAATCATGTTTTAAATTAATTGTTAAATTTAGTAATCTAATTGAATGAGCAAACTAACTAAATATTGTTTGAAGCTTAACATTTAGAAGTACTAAAAATAATAAGAAATAATGTAAAGTGTCAGTAATTAGCAATATGAATAATAAAATAAATACATTATTTATTACAAAAATAATATGAAACAGCTAACTTCATTAAATTGATAAACTTGTAGAAATAAAAATTGATTCATTGTTGTTTATCAAGTGATTTAATTCCAAGGCGAGGGTGTTGTCTATGCTACTACAAGTGAAATAAATCATTATTAAAATCAGCAATACATAAATTTTAACTTAACTATAGATAAACTATGTTTCTCAGAAAAATATAACAAAGATTTAAAACCTTTAAAAAATTAAATTCTTGATATTTTTCACTCCATAATTCAGTTAAGGGAAAAAATCAAATTAAAAAAAAAGTTATTTAACACTCTACTTGCATTAATTTTCACACAATTTATATAAAAAATTACATTTTATTAAATTGTTCTTATCTTACATCTTGCTTAGATTATTATTTTCTTTTTTAAATTGCAGTCATAGTTTTTTACTTGTTAAACAATAAGCCTTGTTTTTTTATGCGATTTTTTGTTAACTGTGCCACCATTCTGCAAAACTGTTCGTTAAATATTAAAAAAAAAAAATGGCTGAAAATTATACAGAGTGTAAAAAAAAAAAAAAAAGCATGGAAATGGTGAAATATTTGAATAAATATGCATTTGAGTGAAAAAATAAAAATGGATGAATTCAATATTTTCTAAAAACCATTATGATAATAAGCTCTCCCACTACTGTGGGGTGGGATGTGAAGCCACTTTCAAATCTTAAATATGGATCTTTATTTTTCATAGTAGATTTGGATTCCGCAGAAAAATATGGCCAAATTCGACTCATATATTTATGCATTTTGTTTCACCAATAGGAGGTAACCAACAAAAATGAAAATAGCATACAAACCGCGTAAAACGATATCTTAAAACCCATCTAATTAAGAACATAAAAATTTTCATAAATTTTTTGATTGATTTCTTTAAAATATACATGAAAAAATTACCAAAACATTAGTTAATTTTTTAAAATTTTTTTTTTACAATTTATGGGTCTATTTTACACAGCATGTACCCTATTTAAATTTTTGTTATTCACCTCCCAGTGGTGAAGAGAAATACATAGACCTATAAGTCGAATTGGATTACCCTTTTCTTTAGAAATTCCAAATTTACAATAAAAAATAGAGGTCTATTTTAAAGATTTCAAAGTTACCCCTCCACCCTACCCTCAGAAAGCGGGGGTGGAAAATTGAGTGACATTTTCATTGTTTCGGTCTAAAGCATATTTCTCAAGATATTTTACCGTTTCTATACTTTTTTTACACTCTGTATATCAATGTTATACATAGTATAAAAATATTGTATTTTTTTTAAAAATTTTAATCAAAATGAAAGAAAATTTAAGAAAAAACTGTTTTTAGGCAGAAGAGTCTTACCACAAAAATATTTTCTATATGTTTATTTTGCAATTTCAAATATGGTTCTTATCCGATTCATAAGTTAATTTAAAATGCAAGATTGTCTTTATTATTGTGACAATCACCATTTTTAAACAAATTAAAAATGGTCTTGTGAAGCCAAAAATGAATAAATATATTTATATAAAAAACTTTTATGCACATAATTTTATTCTATTTAACATACGTTTTATTAAATTTTTTTTTATAAATTTTGAATTAATTCAGATAAAATAGACCCGCTTTTTTTTTAACTTACTAATTAAATTTTGACTATTATTAAATTGAATAATAAAAAATAATCATTATTAAACATTTCTTGACATTTTAGGGTAAATGAGATTTGCAAACTTTTGTCAATTTACACCACTATTTTCAGACATATAGTGGTCAATAAAAGTAACATTTAAAAGGTCCACAACATTTAAAATAGCATTTTGCAAAATAGCGACACCACCATCATATTCTGATGGATTTCAATTCATAATTGTAAAAAAAGACATGTTCATTAAAAGGAAGTATACTTTTGTTAATAAATCGTTATCACTAATTAATTAGCATTTTTTTTTATTCTTGCAGCTCGTAGGTCCTCGCAAATTATAAGTTTTTGCGATATAATGAGTAATTACCAAAATAGTATTTAACTCTAATTAATGATTAATACTCATTCAAACTTATCGGACAAAAGGAGAGAAATGTCAATGAAAAATGTTTTAGATCACAATATCATAACTAGCAACAAAAAAAAAAAAAAAATTATTATTGATTAAATTATTGAAAAATTAAAAATTTCAACAAAAAAAATTTATTTAGAATAAAACTACAAGTTTTCACATTATTCTAAGAGATGTCATTTTAAATGAGGAGATCTAAAATTTTAGTGAAACTGGTTAGTAAAATTTTTTATTAAATAAAGTATATTCAAATTTTTACTTCTGGGACTCAACTACGAACCATTTTGCCAAATTATAGGTTTTGTAAAAAAAAAATAAAAAAACACAGTCCTAAATATAAAAATTTGTATATCCTATAATTTAAAATTCTTTCAATCATTAACATAATTAATAATAAATAATTCTAAAAAATCATTTTTTACATCTAACTTTCGGATAAAAGGGTTTTATAATTGAGTACAAAATTGTTTTTATTTACTTTTACAGTTTCCGGGCATAGCACAAAGTAATCAATTACTTAAATTAATGTTTAACTTAAACTTTTAATCGCTTACCTGATTAAACTTTGGAACTATATACAGTATGTTCACTAAAGAACACTGTTAATATGTAATTTTTTAACTCTTATCAAAAAGGAAAACAAAAAGTTTACATATGAGGGTTCTTAAATTAATATTTAACTGAAGGGAAAAAAGAAAACATTATCCTACTTTGTCAAATTACTGCACAGGAAACAAGTGCAATAAACAACTTGATTGGTTTAAAAGTGGGAGTAAACAGAGACAAGTTGAAAAACGATTGTGAAAAAAACTCTCAACTTTGAACCTCCAGTTAAGTCTATTTTGATGTTTATTACATTCCTTTCCTCCACTTTAATTTGACAGATTCAGCTAGCGTTTTTTTTTCCTATCTAATATTCAACCCCCATGAGTATACTATTTTGTTTTCATTTCTGATAAGGATTCCAAAAATAGAGTTTAGAGGCAGTCATTACGGTAAACCCTGATTTCAGATTACGAATTTTATATCAATATTTTGATATATATATTGTTTCCGTATTTTTGGGAAAAAAATCCGAATCCGTTGGAAAAAAGGTATGTTTGTTAAAAAAATGAAATTTTTTGCAATTAAAATTATCGTCGGCAGTAATTAGCATATTTGAAGTCTACTACTGGAAACATTATGATTAAATGTTCACACGTGAAAATCCAATTGTTAGATTAAAAGTTATTCAGATGTTTCTTTTTGAGTGAAAATATATGTCAGGAGTAAAAAGAATATTAACAATTTTCGAACTTCTATATATTTTTTTTTTAATAGACTTTTGGTCATTCTCTTAAAAATGACTCACACACACATACAGTACCAAAAAAATATTAATACATAAACTATAACTTGATACAAATTTAATATTTCAAACTAAATTATGCTTTTACTCAAGCTAAACAAAGTTATAATGGAAGCAAGGATAAAATAATAATATGACAAAAAATGGACAAGGTAAAATAGATTGACAAATAGATTATAAAATAATTAGAATAATTTTGTAGTCAAATCAGTATAATTAATTTCAGCAAAAAACTAAATTCCAATTTTAACTTAAGTTTCTTTTTAAAGAAAAATTCGATGCTCTTGCCTTTTTAAAAAGCAACTCAGAAAATTTACAGTTCATGAACTTTATAAATGCTTGGAGATCTGGTACAGTAGTGCCTATATTTTGTGATTATTTACGATTAATTAAACAGATTAAATATAGATTACGTTAAAGTATAACCTCCTGGAGGGGCAGGAATAGCCTGATTGGTAGGGCACTGGACTCATGTTCGTGAGAACGGGGGTTCGAATCCAACCGCGAAGTAAATCATGACTGGTGCACACTAAATCCAACGGGTCACAAAGTCCTCCATGTTCTCATAACAAATTTTACCTCTGGGGGTGCTGGATAGGAGATTGATCCCTCCCTGATTTAGGTCAAAATTACGATCTGTGGGTGAAGGAATGGGTCCACCCAATTAAAGGGTTTTACATATGGGTGCGGTAGAAGTCGAAATCACAGTGCCTCAATGGCCTACGACAATAACAACAACATAACTTCCTGAAACTAGTGCCTTAAATAATGGCATAAAATACGATTTTTTTCTTGAAGAAAAGTAGTTTAAAAAGAAGTATACTAAAAAATACGATAAGATTAACGAGATATAAAAAAAAAAATTGGAAACTGTCATATACAACGGATCGAAAAAGTAAAAATAGTCACATTTAATATTTTTTTCAAAGCTATCCAATGATACTAAACGCATATTATAGATTCTGATTCTCCTAAAAAAAACTAACCCTACTTTACTTTGGAGAATCCGAATCTGCAATAAAAAATAGGGTTCATAATTTAAGAATTGAAAATTGACCTCAACCCCGCCCTCACGGGGTGGGGATGAAAGATAGACTTTGGCATCATTGGATAGCTTTGAAAAAATATTGATTGTGTCTAGTTTCACTTTTCGATCTCATGAATGTTTATGAAGATATTTGATGGTTTTAAAACTTTTTTTACACCTTATATATATTTTTAAATCAAATGAAACAAAATTCACTAGACTCAAAGAATATGATAATGTCATTAAGCTGTCTAAAAAGTAACTTAGATCAAATTTCTTATCTTTCTCGTAATTTTTCATTGTAATTAAAAACTCCGATCAATAAGACTAAATGCAATTATATTTTTCCTAAGACAATCACTATAAGCTAAGGAATACAGACAGAAAAAAAAATAAAAACTTTAAATATTTTTTGATTTTCTTTATTTTTTTAGTAATGTTGTTCAATATACCAAATTTTATCTAATATTAGTAGCTCGGTCTCATGAAAATATGAGCCATATAAATATAGGATAATTAAGAATCGTTAATGCATGCAATGTCGGTAATATTCACTGCGTATAGCCCAGACTGTATTACCTTTATTGCATACAGTATTGTCTTATGAAAAATATGGAAAGAAATATGAAAGATTTTAATCGTTTTTAGAAAAATTGTACAAGCAACAAGTAGGGTAAACCAACCAGTAAAGGAACATTTCGTAAATATTGATTAAAAATAAGAATTTGAAAGTTATTCTTTAGATTGATTAGTAACAATAGCTTACTGGCAAACAATAAATAGGAAGTCATCTAGCAATGTTTTGGATTACCTGGTCAAATAAGACTTTTCTGGGAAAATTTTTGAACTTGTTATTATCTCTGCAACATCTTGTTTCTTTGAAATATTATAAGGTGAGTGTTTGTATTTATATGTTTGAAGTGGAATTAATTGCATGTAATAGTTTTATTTTCATCACTGTGAAAAAGAGAATTCAAAATATAGTTATTGAAGTTACGTTTTATATATTTAAGGCATCATAGCATAATAAAGTACTGAGATAAGGGGGTATTGATTCACTGGATCACCAAACGATGAAAAACCAGTGAAGGAATAAGTGTTCCTTTACAGATTTTTTTTCTAAGTTAATGAAAATAAAAGATAAACTTTAATTTTCTTGTACCTTTAATGATGTTCCGCATCAAAAATATTTTAAAATACGAAAAACAACTTCTAACCAGTAAGGGAATAGGCATGTTCCTTTACTGGGCATAGATTTCCCAGTGAATGAACAGTATGTGTTAATAAGTTGACACTTTAATTTTCAATTCACGATTACAAACAAAGAGTTAAAATTTTCCAAGTATTTATATGTTGTAATTTCAAGAATAGGCTTGTTTTTAAATATTTGTATGGCTTATAAATTCATAAAGAGCATTAAAAACAACCAAAATTAAGTGTTCCTTTACTGGGTGTTCATTCATTGGTAAGAGCTGTTCCTTCACTTGGTCTTCTTACTACTTGCTATTTGAACCTCCAAAACTTTAAAACAATATTATGTAAGTTCTCTAAATTTTTTTTACATAATTTGCAATTAGTAACAAATATGTTGACACTGTCATTTAACTAAAATTACGAATTTTGAAATTAATATGATTTTTTAAAAAACAAGCGAAGCTTAAGTGTTCCTTCACTGGTTAGTTTACCCGACGTATTTCAAATTTTTGCAATGAAGAGTAACTAATCTAAACACTATACAAATCAAAATACGAAAAAAAAATTAAGTTGTAGATTTAAAAAAAATTTATTGAATAACAATATCAATTTTTATTTAACTCAGTCATATTTTCTAATTCCAATAATTTACATAAATACGCTCTAAGGAAATACATTCGTAAGAGGCGATACATTCTAAACGCGGCGAATCGATTAAATAATAGCATAAGTAAATTTTTATCTAGCCATCAAATACAGCCATAAGTTCTAGAAGCGGAGTATTGATTTAATAACAATATCTAACGCTAATTATCTAACAAACACAGTCATATTTTAAAATTTTGAACACATAAATAAGTTCTAAAAACGAGAAAAACATGTTTTAAACATGACGAATAGATTTAAAAAAATTCATAACAAACGTAATTTCTTTTAATCTAATTATCAAACACATTCACATTTTCAATATCCACTAACCTACATAAATATGATCTAACAGTGGCGTATTGATTAAATAGTAATATCAAACGATAATTATTAAATGCCAATAACATTAATATATAAATATGTTCTAAAGAGGAGATAAATATTTTTCTAACGCGACGAAACGATTGAATATTAATCAAATTATCAAACAGTCACGTTTTAAAAATCTAGTTTACATAAATATGTTCTGAAAGCGGCTTGTTACGATAATTATTAAATGCCCATAACATTATACATAAATATGTTCCAAAGAGGAGATAAATATGTTTCCAACGCGATGAAACGATTAAATATTTATGGAAACAAATTTTTATCGAACTATCAAACAGTCACGTTTTAAAAATCTAGTTTACATAAATATTTTCTGAAAGCGGCTTATTACGATAATTATTAAACAATCATAGTCATATTAAATGCCAATTACATTATATATAAGTATGTTCTAAAGAGGATATAAATATGTTTCAAACGCGACGAAACGATTAAATATTTATAGCAAACAAATTCTTATCGAACTATCAAACAGTCACGTTTTAAAAATCTAGTTTACATAAATATGTTCCGAAAGCGGCTTATTGATTTAATAATAATATCAAACTCTCAAAAGAGATATATCAAATTCCAAAAGCATACATAAATATGTTCCAAAAAAGAAAACTTACTTTCCATTCTCATTATCAAAAATGGCTATTACAGTCATCAAATGAAATAAGTTCCTATACATTAGCGTGTGATGAAAAAGGCATGTTGCCAAAACATGGCTGCAGAAGCAAGATGAACGGTCTAGGAAGAACTCAAATCGAAACCAGAACTAACGAAGGAAAACATTCAATGTGCATAACTGATAGAATTTATAATCGTTTCTTATATATTTTGTATATAATAAAATAAAAGAGAAGAACGACGAGGATTGTCCATGAACTTCCGTAAGAATATCATGTATGCCGTAGGGAACCTATTTTTAGGGCAAAACAGCAGTCTAATGGGATAGGAAGAAGAAAAGCGGCGAATGTCTTTTCAACATTCCAAGCTTAGACAAATTAAAAAGAAGAAAATTCTCCCAGGATTATAAAAAAAATTGAGGTACAAAACAAGGAAATCGTATGTTTATCAATTCAATACTTTGTTTTTTCAATTTTTCTTTAAAAGCATGCAAATGTACTTAACACTAGATTACCCAAGGAAGTCATTTTGAATGCTTTTTAATTTCAATTAGAAAAACAATGATGTTATACAATGTCACACTTTCTTAGAATTTTGTTATTTTTTGAACAACATAATTTTTTATATTTACTAATAACTAGTTATATAACTGTAAATAATATAAAAAGTATTAAAAATTAATTTTAAACAAATTTATTTACACATTAGTCATTCTTTCACGATCTAGTCATTTTGACTGCTTTTGGGCAATATAAGTATATACTAAGTTTCAGCCCTTCTAGTGTTAAAAGCAACTTTTACGTATTCGTAGCTAGTAATACTACTTGCATTTATTATTACTGTATCAAGCACTGGTCGTCAAATTAAAAAGAAATTCTCCCATGGGAGAATAGAAAATCGCATTTTCTAACGAAAAAAGATATATATTATTGCTCATTAATTTAATATTTATTTTTTTCCCGTTCAATTTTTCTTTTAAAGAATGCAACATATTAAACTTAAAAGCAAAGTTTTACGTATCTGTAAATAGTAAATCTATTTGCACTCGTTTCTGCATCATAATACACTGGCCGTCAAATTTAGGTACAAAATGCGAAAATCACATTTTCTTATGAAAAAAGTTAATTACAATTTCCTCATAATATAATGATTTGATTTTTTTTTCATTATCAAAACAGGCAAAATACTGTACTAAAAACGAAGGTTAGACTTTAAACCAATATTAACGCAGCTGTTACTTATAAATCTGCAAGTATTCATTTCTGTATCAAACAGTGGACAATAATGAAAGGAAAAACAAATAAATAAGTAAAACATCTTCCAGGAATATAGTAAATGTGAGTTAGAAAACGGTTAAAACTTATTTCTCAGTGAAAAAAAAAGAAGAAAAAAAAAGAGAGAGATAACTACACATTAATTAAATGCTTTGTTTTTTCAAATTTTCATCAAAGCATTCAAAATACTGAAATTCAAACCAATATTCAAACAGCTGCTGTTCGTAAAACTGTTAGCACTCATTTCTGTATCAAGTTTCGGATGTAAAAAAAAAATAAAATAATAAAAACCTTCGGGAATTACTAATAAAAAGAAATGAGGAACAAAATGAGAAAATAGTATGATTATTTATTTATTCCATGTCTTGTTTTTGCAAAGTATTAAACTTAGAAAGCGATACTTATGTATTTGTTGCTGGTAAAACTGCTTGCATTCATTTCTGTACTAAGCAATTATCGTCAAATTAAAAGAAAATCCTCTGGGTAAGATAGAAAGTTTGAGAAAAAAAAAATAAAAACGCTAAAAACGTATTTTTAATTGAAAAAAAAAAGATACACTACAGCTCATTAATTTATGTTTTGTTTTTCCATCAAATCATTCAAAATATTGAACTTTAAATCAGCTTCAAAAATATTGAACTTCAAATACTGCTTGCATTTGTTTCTGTATCAATTGCTAAACAAAAAACAAAAAAAATCCCTTAGAAATATAGATTTTTTTTATTTCTTTTTATTTTTACAAAAAGCGTAAAATGTACTTTTGAATGTTCATAGATTAAAAGAAAGAAAAATCTAAAAAATTCGAGAGCGAAGTAAAAAACAAGAAAACTGGTTCATTTGCAACTTAAAAACTTTTTCCTTAAATTTTCTCTTTTATAATTTAAGAAACGTACTTTAAACAACAATAACTGAAATAAGGCAAACAAGCTATTATGTGATACAGCAAAAATATGTTTCATTAAATTAAAGAGGAAATAGAAGAGAATACAGAAAACCTTAATAACTTTTTTTATTTAGTAAATGGATTTCCCAGAACTAAGATGCGGTCTAAATATAACATTGCTAAGTAATTATCATAGATTCCCAACCTTTTTTTAAATAACCATCCACTTTGCAAGTCTTTTTATCGTCCCCGAATGAAACAATAATAATTTGCAATTTTCCCCATTTTAATACCTTTTATTATATCTGTTGTGATAAATACTTGCCATGCCTTCAAATTATTGAAAATTACTTAATGACTTATGAATTATAATGGAAATTAACGTTTATAAAAAATATATGAAATGTCGTTTAAAAAATAAAATTCATGTATTAAATGTCGTTTAAATATAAATTATGTAGTTTATGAATGTAGTCAGGCTGCAAACTGGAGCCAGAATAGTTTAGTCAGGAGAGCGGACGAAATTTTGAACTTTTTAAAATTAATTTCACTTTTTGCAAACTTCACCATATCTCGAAAACTTTTTGAAACGAATTTAAAACTTCCAAAGATAATTCTATGTAAAAATAATTTTTATAATTATTTTATTTATTTATAGACAAAAAAAATTAGAATTGTAAGGCATACAAATGTTTAAATCATTTTAAAGAATGTATTTTTTAAATGCAAAATACAAAATTTGAACGAAATCGGTCAATTAGTATTTAAGATAACAAATTTTAAAAAATTAAGACATTTTAAATTTTATTTCTTAAAGCGTTGAATGCCAAGGGGGTCACTGGTGACCGGCACTAAGTTTGTTCGTAGCGCCACGGGGGTCACCAGTGACCGGTGAAGCCAAGATTATTAGAAACACACAATTCGAGTAAATTCTTAATGCTTTTAATTTCTTTATATTATTATCGTAACTAAAATGGTTTGAAGAAATTAATGCAATACATACTGAGAAAATCATTTTGGCCAGACGGGCAAGCCATGTAAAATTAGCGTGGCATTCAACGTGTTAAGAACTATTTAATAGATTTTGTTCAAATTTTATATTTTGCCATTTACAATGACATTCTTTAAAGGGATGTAAAAATTTTAATAAGCTCACAGATCAAAATTTTTTCAACTATTTCTAAATAAAATAATAAAAAAATATATCTTTAAACAAACGCATTTTATAATGGTGCACCAAAATATCTTCGCTTCGCTTAAAAATTCGATAGGGCAAAAGACGCAAAAATTAAAATGTATCATAATTTTCGACTAATAAATAAATTATCTTTTTCCTCACAAATTCAGAAACAAAATTTATTTGGCTAATTTGCAAGTTAATTAAAAGATAATGCAAATGAATTTAATGTATAATTTGAAATAGTCATCTAGTTCCACGGTTTTTTTTCAGAATCCTGGAAGAATTAGATTTCTTTTAGACGAAATACAACCATTATACTAATTAATAAATGCTAATTATTGATTGAATTATGGAATCAGACATAAAAAGTTTTCTTTAAATATACAAAAATTTAGGTTTTCGACTATCAAAATATGTCGCATTCTAGAAAATTTAAGTTTAATTAGGAAATTACAACAGGATTGGGTTTAAAAAACTGTCGAAATCTGTCAAAAGCCAGAAGCAAGTTTATTTTTTGACATTGGAGAAATTTAGTAGATTACTAAATAATGCACAATACTTTCATTTTCATACAAAACTGAAAAATGAATATGGAATAAAGAATGCATCAATTTTTTTTTCTTTTACTTTTTTTTTTCTTTTCTAATCGCATATGCTTCAGGAAAGGAAGAGTTAAAATTAATGAAAATTAATTTTAAATATAACGAATAGGATGATTATTTAGTGTTTTTTTTTCTTCAATTTTTTCTTAAGCTGATTTTTTTCTATTTTTATTTTCAATAATTTAACAAATTAACGGATTGGATAAATTGCATAAATTGAAATATAGTTTACAGATGGAATTAATTTTTTAACGCAATCAGTTTAAATAAATCTGAACTAGAAAAAAGCAATACCCCTTCTTTCAGAGCAATCACGTTTAACACGATCTTAGTGACATATAATCAGGCTGAAGCACAGTTGAAATACAAGATTAGATTTAGAGAGATGTTATTGGCTGAGCAGGGAAGAAAAGACTATCCGTACGTACAAATATGTACAAAATAAAAAACGGATCACTCTTAATAACTTTTGATCGAATCTTCAAGTTCTGGAACCCAATCTTAATGGTTCGAAGGGGTGACCTCAAATATGCTAATTAATTATTGCAGACGATATTTTAAGTAACGAAATCAGACACAAAATCGTATTTTCTCTGAAGAAACATACCTTTTTGATGGATTCCAATTTCTGAACCTCAAAATATAAGGGGTAGTCGCAACCTGGGAAATATGGTTCCCATAGGTTGAGGGATTGAAAGTTTGGATCCTTTAATGTTAATTTTTCTTTTTTTGTTTTTCGCCATATCTCGAGAACTTTTTAAGCGGATTGAGATATTTTTGCACACTATTATAAAATTCGTTAATCCAAAGATAATTTTAATAACAGTAATTTTTAATTTTATTTAATCAT
This sequence comes from Parasteatoda tepidariorum, assembly GCF_043381705.1. Taxonomy (NCBI): domain Eukaryota; kingdom Metazoa; phylum Arthropoda; class Arachnida; order Araneae; family Theridiidae; genus Parasteatoda; species Parasteatoda tepidariorum. The sequence continues at coordinate 8,856,924 of NC_092215.1, read as the reverse complement.
TGTCGAAAAAAATTTTAAACTGTAAGGTGTATGAATTTTATCATTTTAAAGAACGTAATTTTATATGGCAAAATACAAAATTTGAATAAGTCGGTAAAATAGTTCCAAAGGAATCCAATTTTAAATGCCTGACTTTTTTAAAATTCAATTTCTCCAAATCCGACCAATTTTGTTAAAATGTTATAAAATTACACTATTTAAAATTATGAAAAATTTTGTATGCCTTACAATTCAAATTTTTTCGATTATTAAATAGAATAAAAAAAAAAACATTTAAAATTATTTTTTGAATGGAATTATATCTCTGGATTAAATAATTTAATTATTGTGCGCAAATATTTTCAATTCGCTGAAAAAGTTCTCGAGATACAAAAGGAGTAAAAATTACGTCGACTATTTTTCCCCGATGCAGCTACCCGCTATATTTTGGGGGTCGGAAATCATTATTTGCTAAATTGTTCTAAATTTGTTTCTTCAGAGAAAATACGATTCTATGTTTGATTTCGTTGCTTAAAATATCGTTTGCCCTAATTAATTAGCATATTTGAGGTCATCCGCTTGAACCATTAAGATTGAGTCATAGAAAGTGAAGATCCGATCATTAGATCAAAAGTTACTTGGGTTGTTCATTCTTTTTTCTTCTGTTTCTCATTAAATTTAAACTCAGATAAAGCAATACCCTCGTAAACAACTGAATGTAAAAGAGGATTTTTAATCTTAAACAGGCTAAAAATTGAAATTGATTGATGAACAGTTAGAAAAAATAACTTCGATACCAAAGCATGGACCTAAGTTTAAATGACAAAAAAGAAATAACTGTGATTTCAAATTTGATAATGCTGTAAAATATTGATGTACGAACTTTTTGAGTGAAGGGCAAGGTGCACGGCAGATTGACCAATGAAGGGCCGCATGCCCAAGTATTTAGACAGACATGTTGACAGCCAGAAACCGATCAAGACTAATTCAGGCCCACCAAATTTTCCGGGCCACTTACAAAATATTTTTTAACTAAATTACTTAAGAGAAGTCCTAAGAATAAAAAAGATTCAATCTATTTAACTGCATGATTCAAGAGAAACATTCTAAGAAATTTTGAAAGTAGGCAATTGAAGATTATTTTTCTAAGATAAAGTTTACGCATCTATTAAACACATGAATCTATATTACGCATCAAAGCAAAATATAAAACAACAAAACAGTGTTAAGTCAAAATAAAAATAGTTTGGTGACCACAAACAATTGAAATCAGTGATTTTTGCTATAAAAGCCACTGATTAGCTGAATTATTTTTTACTGTAAGCTGTAATTTTATTTAGTACTTAAGCCAACACAAAGCTAGCCCACCTTTCCTTAGATTGAACAATAAGTTCAGCATGTATGCTAAGATTTGAAGAAAATTTTAGGTAAAAAAATGCATTTTGTGAGAAAAACTTTATTTCACTATTTTTTTTTTTTTAAACACACAGTAATATTGAGAACTCCTTACTAATTTTACAGTCCCCCAGAAATTGTGGGCCCTAGGCAATAATCAGGCCCTGTTGACAGCAATTATAGGTAGTAATTGTTATATAAACATCATTGTTCTAGGCACTAAATTATTTCGATCAGTTAACTTAGTTATACGTTTCAAAAAATTAAATACTTTTAAATGTTTGAAATTAAGAAATGCAAAACTGATTACGTAAAAAAACATTCCTGTACCAGAAAAAAAAATTAGATAAATGGAAATAAATAAAAAACAATAGGAAAAGTCATGGTTATCTTTATCATATTACATAGTACAAAAATCCATTTTAACAATAAGAAAGTTTAACGCTAGTAGAATTAAATTAAATTTTCTTAAAAATATTCTAGTGAGTAAAATAAATGCAAGTTAAATACTTTAATTTAAAGAAAGTTTATAGGTTTTACTATAGGTTTTACAAATCTTAAATATATTTAAAAGAAAAAACTTCTGGAAATAAAAAAAAAATCGAATTTGTGAATTAAAATATTGTGTTAAAATACCAGGATTTTCAAAAATCACAAGGAAAAATGCAGCAACTGCCAAAAACCGTTTTTCTCTCATATTTATGATAAAATCGGCACAAATGGACATACAGCACATCAAAAAGTGATTATTATAATGGAAAATATAAAACTTGCGTGTCGTAATAAGATAATATTTAAAATATGAGGCTTAAAAATATGAGGTAGTCATTTAAATCCCGTGGAAAAGTGTAGTAATAACTGCCGAAAAAACTATGAAAAATCACTTAGTATTTACGATGAAATCGGCACAAATAAAGCACGTCAAAAATTGATTATTTAAATGCGGGATTCTAAATTCAAGCGTCACTTTCAAAACCATGTAGAAATGAGTAGCAATAATTGTCTAAATAACGATTGAAAAATAACCTGGATCGGCGATAAAATCGGCACAAATAGACCATGTCTAAATTTGTTATCTAAATGAGCGATTCTTAATAATATCGGGCTAAAAATATTGAAATTTTAAAGGCTACGTGGAAATGCATAGCAATAACTGCGGAAAAAAAGGATCAAAAGTAATTTGGATTCGATATGAAGTTAGTGCAAATTTAGGACGTCAAAACGAGTTTTATTCAAAATTTAGAAGACGTTAAAACGTATTTAACACTAAACATACCATAACCGATCGAAAGACCTGTTTACTGTTTATGGTATAGTAAAGTGTTGGTACGTTTAGTGTTAAAAAATCTCGATTTTAGGAACTGCATGGAAATACAATGAAATCAGCACACGTAAAGAGCGTCAAAACTGACAATTAAAATTCGAAACTCGTGTATCGTAATAATGCCTACGAAAAAAAAAACTAGTGAGATTTTTAAAAGTATGAATAAATATATATATATATATATACACACACATGAATAAATAAAAAAGGTGAATGAAAAACTAAATTATCAGGCTGGGGGCGTCAATAACTTAATTTCAAATTTCCCCCTTTTCAAAAAAAAAAAAAAAAGAAATGAAGTAATTTTTTTTATTTTGTTCAGATGCTGCCAAGTGAAAAAAAAAAATTATTGAATTATTAATCAAATTGAGATATTTTATTTTTGGCACAAAAAATTTCAAATATGCTAATTTTATTATTATTATTTTTTCTTTTTTGAACTCTATCTCTGTAATTTAAAATGTAATTATTTTTCAAGCCTCTGAAGTAAATCTCACTCTCCAAAAAAAGTCAAGGAGTATTTCAACTCAATGAAAAAAAATCTCATTTTCTGAACACAAGAAAAAAAAAAGTCCAGGTTTAAATAGTCACTTTTTGATAACCTTTTTTTGCTTGGAATATATTTAAAAAAAAAAAAAAAAATTCATATTAGATATAATCTACGGCTATAAAAAGTTAATTTAACAATAAAAATAATAATATGCTACAAAATATAATTAAACATACTGACTCTATTTAAAAACAATTTCATGTATACAATATAATTTTTTTAATATGTGAATAGTTAAAGAACTCTTCTTCCACTTGAATCTTTCCATCAAAAATTGATGGATTTTAAAAGACCAAAGTTTCGAATGGAGACATTGGACATTTTATGGAAAATTTTGTTTTACAGAGTCTTTCTGCATTGATGTACTTTTATTATTAAACCATTAAAAAAAAGGGACTATTTGTTTATTTAAGTCTCCACTTTTTTTTGTTCACCCGCCATGTGATCAGTGGTTATTTTTAGATCCAATAATTTATATTATTTAATAGAACTTTTTCAAGCTAGTACAATCTCCGATAAAATTTTTAAAGACTTTGGCCTAATTAGGCCCATTAGAGAGAGAGAAAAAAAAACCAAATTTTGTTTATAAAATATTCACCTAACACATTTTACTTTTAAACTATTATAAATTGGAATATCTACAATTAAAACAAAATATCCACAATATGTGCCAAGTTTATTAAATCATTCTTTTAGTACCAAAACACACAAACAAGGCCATGCACAATGAGGAAAACAAGACAATAGGGGCCCAGGGATAACTAAGGACTTAATTAAAACTCCTTACACACAGTTTAATGCTTTATTTTAATTAATAAAAAAGAATTGCAAACTATTATTATTTTTTTTTTTTACCAAAGAAAAATCTGATGGCCAACAATGCATTAGTAATTTGTAAAAATAAATCAGCTTTAATATTTGTACAAGTTTTAAAGAATTTATAATAAAAAAAAATGAGCAATAAATAATAAAAAAAGATGTAAGAATAGTACTGGATTTTGCTAAGCTTTATCTGTAAAATTTACCAGTCATAGAAAGTTTTATTTAGGCCTTTTAAATAAATATCATATTTTAATCATAATTTTATTGAATAATAACTTATCTATGAAGTAAGCTGGTTTATTATAAAATATATGAGATCTATTAATTATCCTCATTATTGTGGTTGTCTAACAATTAAATTTTAATGATAACTCATTAAAAAAATATGTTAATAGCACTGGATTTTGCAAAGCTCTCTCAACAAAATTCATAAGTCACCAAAAATTTAGTTTCGGTTTCCTAAATTATAACTAAATAATAAACATAATTCTTCAATTATAATTTCATTGAAAAATATTTAATTTATGTAGCAATCTTGTTTTTTTAAAAAAAAAAAAAAAAAAAAAAAAAAGTTGTTA
>NC_092215.1:8847623-8852271 GCF_043381705.1 Parasteatoda tepidariorum | reverse complement strand
CTCAAAAATAAAAAAGAAAGAAAAAAAGAAAAACACATTAGATTATTTTATCATCCTCATTATTGTGAGTTTGTGAGTTCTGAAAATTATATTTTAATGATAATTCAAAAAATTGAATTTGCCTAAGCCTATAGTTCTTTTTTAACAAGTCTTAATTTATTCAAGAAATTTTCCAAACCACACTTTAATACTCATAAGTAGGATTTTCTTTTATCAAATAGGCAAGTTTTTCAAAGTGAGAATAGTTTTTCTTAATCCACATTCGGTTTTTTTTCTTCTTTTTTTTCTCCAGGTACCTAGGAAGATTCTAAGCCCTGTGAGCATGAGCATAGTTGACCAACATGCATCAGATTTAAGCTCAATTCCTTAAAATTTTTACCAGTATATTACCTTCTACTCTTAGTAAGTTTTTTGTTACAACTATTACTTTTTTTTATGCTTCTGGAAAAAGAGCCTCTTTGAAAACCAGAAGATTGACTTAATCATCATAAATGGATGAAAAGTATAAATTTCTATAGGTTAAATATTTCAGTGATGAATGTAGAGATGGTGATTATTTTGGGATGGAACGTCCCCTTTTACGCAAACTACGAAGATTTTAATTTTACACAAATTTTGGAAACACAGTAGAGTCTTGATTATCACAGTTTCCGCTTTAACGGAACTATCAAATACTTCAAGGATTTATTTTTTGTTCTAGTTAATTTTTAAAACTACCTCCAAAATTAATTCTAAATTTTATCTTCCAAAAATTCAGAAAAACAAGCTGATGGACAACACGAGTTTACTGATGAAATGATCGTTAATATCGTCAAAAATGAATCTAGCAATGATGATGAAGACCATGACGATAAAAATCAAAATATAAAAATATCTCATACAGTAAAAGCTATCGAAAGTGCTATTGAATATATAGAACAACAAGATCAGAGGACACCATCTGTTATCCCAATAAAGATGGCGAACCATTGCTGCAGAAAAGCGCCAAAGTAATGTAAAACAAAATACAATTAAGGACTTTTTAAAGTAAAAACTCTTTATTTCTCGCAAAGCAAGCTTATAAGTGTTTTTAAGTAAGCTTTTTAATTATAATATGAATTGTATGTGGTGTACTTTTATCAATTTTGTATTTGTTGAATATATTACATTTATACCTAGTAGTTCTTTCCTCTTTTAAACTCGTCGAGTTTTTCGGTTATCCAAGTCAATTGTGGTCCACATTAACTCAGATAATTGGGACTTTACTGTAAATTTGTGAAAAAAAGTGCATGAAATTAATTGCACTATGTTTCATAAGCATTATTTTTTTTTTTTAAGAAACTTTAGTCTAAATAACTAATATGCAATGTAAAAATTAAAAACAAATATGGAATAATCTTTGAGTTTCAGATTAAATATTCAATTAATGATTTTAGAGTGGAGGAATATGTCAGATCTAAAACACACTGTTTAAAATGATGTTATTTACTAATTTGATCAAAGTTTTAAAGTTGACTCCTCACAGTTCATGTCTCAAAGATTTTCGGGAGTAGAAGTGGGAAGTTTTCAAAGCTGTAAAAAAATTTCCTGTGAAAATTTATTGATTTTTCATTTTGCCCTTTGTCAGCTATCCTACATAATTCCAGAAATATAAGAATTTTTTTTTTTGTACAGTTTGGCACTCTTGTCACCAGTAAGATTTCCGTATTGCTATCTGCAGCATAATCATCAAGTTTAGACAACCTCAAAGCAGCAGCCAGCTAGATCTATAAAAAAAAAACATCACAAAAGAGGACCAGTTCAAAGAGTATAATTTGTAGCTACCCCCAGCCAAACCTCTACAGTTTTATCCAAGGAATTGCAAGTTTAAAATCCATTTTGCACCTTGGCGATTGTAGCTGGTGCAGATCACGATAGAGAAATATCTCCCAACCACACCCTCCTTAGATATGTCCCGGACTCTTCAATATTCTATTTCACTCCTAAAAATGTATATAGAGGAGTGAATTAATCACGAAAAATGTTCATGGGATAGCAACACTGCTTGTGAGAATGGGGCCCACATGAAATTTATCCGGACTCAAACACAAAAATTTTCAGTAAATAAATGGAAAAATATAAACTCAACATTATAAATATTAATTTAAACTTACCAAAGAAATCATTTCCTGGATTATTTTCCATTTCATCTTCTATTTCTCTCATCAACGCTTCAATTTTTTTCTCAGCTTCTGTTGGTCCCTTTTGTCTCGGAGGTGTAACATTATAAGGTAAAAATGTTTTTGAATTTAATGTATTAGGTTTATGATCCTCTTTGTAAAAAGTAACAGTTCTTATATTTTCTGGTTCATTAGATAAATCCTCATCTTCTTCCTCACTTTCTTCATCATCTATGTTTGAAAATGAAACTTTTTTTCTTTCTTTACCAACTGAAACGCAAGTTAATTTCTCCGAAACTGCTTCAGGCTGTGCGGAGGATCCATTACCGGAATACCCCGAAACTGGTGTGCTGTCGGACACGTGAAATCCAATAAAATGATTTCCTGAAGTGTTGTACGCAACTTTTGAGTGCATAGGAGAACTCATTTGATGCGAGACATTCTCCGACATTTTATTTAAGACAGGATTATTTTGATTTGACGGATTAACAATAGGGGTGTTTTTAACTTCATGAAGATTTGCATAAATAGGACTGTTAACTACAACGCACGAAGCGGGCATAAGTATAGAATTATAATCTTTGGCAGCCACAGCTGGCTCAGGATATGAATGGCAATCAGATTTAGCACTTGCACTTATTGGTCTACTTTCAGTTCCTTGTACATCCTGAATATTTTCATAAACGGGGTTTGAATCTTCAACATTACTTATAACATCACTAGAAATTTCACTTTTACTTGGAACGATTGTAGCATATTGAGTTTCGTTTTTATAGACAGTGTTGAAAGGGACTGGAGTTACACCTGCTACAGTACGAGTTACAGGCAAAGATTCTTTCAAATCTGTAAAATTATATGATGACGGTATTTGGCCTCCATTCCAGGGAAAGTTAATATCAGCATGAGCATGTTTATTTGTTTCACCGCAGCAATAAGCGAAACTGTTCCCCTGTACTGATGTAGTGTTGCTTTTTGCTTGAATTTTACCGTATGTCCCAGTTGGATCTTCTGCACTTGGAGATAAAGGATTATTAACCAATTTAGAAGGAATGTTTGAGTATATACTTTGATGAACGTCAGGGTTTTCAGCCATACTTAAATAAACAGCACGTGGATACTTAATGTCAAAATGTATTGAAGATTTTTTGGAAAGGAATAGAAGTAAAAATTAACGTCATCAAGACATTTTTAAGGACAAACAATTGAACTATTTACCAGGAGTTTTTTCTTATATATTTATATTAAATCACTGTCGGATAGAAGTTCTCCATTTGATTTTTATTCTTCAATTTCAGTTTACAAATTGCACTCGTTCAAACATCAAAACAAAACATTGACATGTTCTCTTCAAGTTAGTCACTATTGCCATCTATTGAGTACGTAGAAAAGTTATTGTGAAAAGAAAGTATTTCAAGAAGATTTTATCACCTACTGACGCCATCTAGTGCAAATGTATCAAAACTATATTTGTATTTCATTAAGTTAGGAAATTTCATTTATTCATCAAATTATTTTTAAATTGATCAGAAGATTCAAATTAAACTTTAGAATTTCTAGAAACTTAGAAAAAAAAATTTTATACACTGAGAAATTGAATGACCTAAAATAAAAGTTTAAAAAAAATATTATAAATTAAATAACAAAATATCAATTTTAACTGATAAAAATTTAAAAGTAATTAAGTTTAAATTCTTGAAATTAATGTTACGAAGTTACCTCAGCGAAAATCAAAATTCTATTTCGTAAAGCATATTCATTGCCAATAATTTTTTAGTTATTTCCACATAAATAGCGTTTTGCAAAGAGGCAAAAATTAAAATTCGTAAAATTAATAAAAAAGGAAAAGATCTAAAGAGAATTAAAATAATAATAATAATAATAATAGAAAATAAAACAAAAATGATGCAGAATTCTGCAACTATAATTATTTTTTGCCTTGTAAAAAGTTTTAAATTTCCGAAATAAATTAATATCTTTTCTTAAAAAAATGAGCAATAAATAAATAAAAAGAATAAATAAACAATCCTTCTCGATCGAACTTAATTGAACTGTTAAAGGGGGTGGAGCCGGAGAGAGAGAATTCTAAATATGCTTTTTATCTCCTTTATTAATTTTAACAAATAAACTGATATGGTAGACAATTTACTCTCTTCGGCAATATCTTTAGATACGTGTATAAGTCGATGCATGTAAAATAAGATTTAAAGCGTTTGGTATTTCAGATTTTCTTTTAATTTTTTCTGATAAAAAATATACCTATAAAGTTCTGCAATATACCAGTCTTTAAAAGGTTGTAAAGAAGTATACATTTGTCTGTTTTTGGATTTCTTATAAACATCTTTTTTTAATTATTATTATTAACTTTAAAAACTTTTTTCAGCATCTTCCAAATTAGTTTAAGCTGTACAAACATTAAAATTTAAATATGTACAAAAAACTGACTTATGTGCAATTTTAAATTACTCTTACTTTACTAAAAACCATATACAGTGGAGCATCGTTTATACGAC
>NC_092215.1:8818354-8847123 GCF_043381705.1 Parasteatoda tepidariorum | reverse complement strand
TCGTTTTTTTTTTTGCGGACTGTACATCGTAGAGGAGAGGGAAGGGAGAAGGGCCAACGTTCTTCTCCCCAAATGCAGTATTGGAGCGATGATCTTATTAATAAGACGACCCCTAGGTTTTCCGCTTTTTTTTATTTTTGAAAAATATTGTGCTATCAAAAAATACTATATCATCAAAAGTTTGTTAAGGACAAAAAATATCAAGAAAACGAAAATAAGAAATTTAACTAAAAATACAAAATGGCGAGGGTCTTCAACCTTTAGCTCCTGAGGGCCTTAATAATAAATTGGAAAAAATCCTACGAGACACTCAACTGTTAGTTAAAATAATTAAGCCAAAGAAATTTTTAAGCACGATAATTTTAGCGAAGGTTACAAAATTTTTTTAAATTCCTCACATGTTTGCATATTCCAAAAACTTGAAATGATATAAAAGTGGAATCAATTTATTTCATGTATATTTGTAATCTTCTGTAACATAAAAAACTATAAGGTCGCTAGAATTAGTGATTGAATATTTAGCCTAAAACATTAATCCACGTTATTTGCCAATTTTTTTTATTACATTTTAATTAATCAAAATATGGTATTTAAAAAAAAAAAAACTTACCATTAAAATATATTTTTTTCAGTCCGTTTATTTTTTATTTATTTATTTCTTTTTTGTTTCCTTATTTTTACAGTGCGTCCCTTTAACTTTAAACTTTAAAAACTTAATTGTTGCATGGAGAAAAAAAAGGCGGGGGGGGGGGNAGGGGGGGGGGGGGGTCCTTCCTAAAGGCCATCCGATATTCCCAAGTAAAGAGTGTTTTCTTTTCAGATTTTACTTTATTTTGGGTTGTAAAAATTCTTTCCCAGGCAGTTGTAGCAACAATCAATTTCCTGTAATACCACCCTTCTTTTTATTTGCCACTGATATATTTATGATGAATAATTCAATCTACTGATTTCCGAAGGCAGTAACTTTTTGAGAAGTAAAACTCAAATCCGATTCGTAAAATACGTGTCCAGATGCGTTTTAAAAAACTTTGGTTAGAACGCCTTTTGGTATTTTTTACCATTCAGTTTTTCAATTGTAAAAATTCATTTTAATTATTAATTAATAATAATAACTGTATTTTTTGTAGTTGTAATTTTCAATAATGAATATAATTTTTCAAGTACGTAATAATCATGTAAAATTGTGGGGAGAGTAGTAACAGACCATGTCAACCGTCATTGACATGGTCTGTTACTACTCTCCTATGAAAGGGTACCCCGACATAGAATCGAGTTAACATGTCTTATATACTAGTGAATTGTAGTTGTAATTTTGTAGTGGTAGATACGCTACAGTACTCCCCCACCAGAATTACAGCTGTGATAGAATTCGATACATGGATACCACTAGTTGCTGTATTTGTGACAGACCGGGAGAGCTGGATTAAGGCCACCGGGTTTTTTTTGAGCATTAGTCATGAGAGCTGTATTAAGATCATGGTCGTAGTCGCTCCTGTGTTGCCTTTAACAGTCGGGTGTATGCAGGTTGACGTTGTGTGTGATCGAGACGAGACTGAGTAGCAACAGTGCGAGGAAGTGGCTAATGTCGCAGTCACAAGTAATAAGTCAACTGTTCCATGATCATCCATTGAAGTAGGCGTTACTGCCAAGGTAGGCGCGTTCACATCACGTCCGGGTCACCAATGTGGGCGATGGTAGCTACAGACCATGTCAACCGTCATCTATGAAAAGTTACTCCGACATAGAGTCGAGTTAACATGTCTTACATACTAGTAAATTGTAGTTGTAATTTTGTATTGGTAGACACGCTACAAAGATAATACTATTATAACGCAATAATAATAATACCTTATTAGTTCTTTAGTAATTATCAATGATTGTATTGAGAATGAATACATAGTATCGGTCTTTAAATTTAAGGAATTCCTGTTCGCTAAATTTAAAATTATTGAAAGAGTATATTTCTGCAGATGTCGTGAAAACTTTTTCTCAAATTTTTGCTGAAAGGCCTCTTCCCTTACAATCGAACTGAGGAAAGTGAACAAAGTTGAGACATCATTAATATTTATTTTTCTGAACAAATCCTTAACTCATTTACTTTATTCGGCAATATCTTTCGGAACATGTAAAATACAAGGTCAGTGATTAAACAGAATCTGAGAAATAACACTTGGTATTTCAAAATTTCAATAAATTTAATATAATTCTGCAGTCAGCATTTTCTCAAAAGAAATTTAGAATTACACTTCTGTTTAAGAGCCGCAGTGGCTCAGCCGAAAAACCACTCGCCTCCCAATCAGGTGTCCTAGGTTCGAATTCCAACTATGGCTGGTCGTTACAAATTCTACTTCCGGACCGACCCGATCACAGTGCAAAATATCCACAATGGTTGACAGATTATGGATTAGAATCCTCTTGTCAACGAGTTTGCAAGACGTTTTCGTGGTTTTTCTGTCCATGTGACACAAATGTGTGTTAGTTCCATCAAAAAGTCCTCCACGGTGGTTAGTTTGTTTTACCGTTTGATTCAGATGTTCCATTGTCTTCTGGTTTGGGTTCAAAATTACATTACTACGGAATTGGACATTGATTAGTCGTAAACCAAAGAATTTTTCGCCTGTTCAATATAGGTTATAAAATAAAAAAAAAAACTATACCTTTATCTGTTTTAAAATGTTTCAAAAATATATTTATTCTAGCGTAATTATACGCTAAAAATTCTAGTATCATCGATTTTCGTCAGTTAAAGTAAAATTAAAAGTAAATTTTTAAAATATAAGCATTAAATTATTTGATTAAATTACTAAAAGCATACTTTTCACTTTTTTGTTTTGTTTGAAAGATATCTCGCAATCGAAAGGTATTCTGCCATCAAAAAAGTTTATAAAAAATATAGAAGTTCCACGAAGTTTGAAGGAAGAAGAAAGATTCTTATGAAACGTTCCTTTTTCTTTTAATTCTTTGACTGTGAAGCACTTAAAATCTTCTATAGAAATAGAACAAAACGTAAAGTTAGAAAGGGATTTAATTACTTCCATTTTGCAGTTATTACAGTCTAGAAGACCTACAGTTTTAATGTCATTGATTTATTTTATTTAAGATTCGTCTGGATCAACTTTTACCAATGTTTGCTGGTGTTATGGTGTGTTTAAATTAGCTTATTTATTCTAAATTATTTCTAAATGTTAATTAGCTTTTTCACTTTTAAGAATATTTGTTTATTTATTGAAGAAATACACATTACAGATGAAAAACCAAATTGAAGTAGCGAATGTACTACAATAAAGAGCAAAGGAAATAATTTCAACTATAAAACATTTTGATATGAATTTTTAAAAACTTAGAAATACATATTAAGATAATGAAGATCTCTAGAAAATCTGATTTATTGTGAAGATAATAAACCGTTTCGACTTTTAGTGAAAAAATAATAAATAATTTTTAAAAATTATAATTCGTATAAATGCGCCTTTGGATAAACTAGATTTACATTTATGAGTATAAATATTTTCAGTTTCTTAAATAGTTCTCGATTTATAGCAAGCAGAAAAAAAAATTAAATTGAAATTAATTTACTTTATATTTTGACCATTCTCCCATTTTGACCATTCTCCATTCTCCCATTTTTCTTAGGAACTATAATATCCATATTTCAGTTATTCTCCCCCATATTTTGAAGTCAAAAATCCAAATCTTGCGAAAACAAAAATAATATATGCTTCTTGTGATGCCATAATAGGCATTACATATTTCCTAGCTCTTGAAATTTCGTTAATTTCTTAACCTTACTTTTTTAATCACTCTTAATCGAATTTTAATTAAATTAAACCAATTATTTAATTTTTATTACATTTTTTAAGAAGCTAATATAAATATTTTATTCTTTTCTTAACAATCAATGTAACGGCTAACATTTTATTTCAATACAAAGGTAAAATTCATTAATTCACTGTCGCGACTAAATCGAAAACAAAATCTATTAATAACTCTTTACTTATTTTTTATCACAAAAATGTTTCAGTTTGAAAGGTTATACTAATTCTCACAGTCCTTTTAGTAATTAGCTTTCGCCAAATTATTTTCAAATTTAATATTGATTGGACCAACCATGGATCTCTTCCCATGCTCCTAACTGTCCGCTGTTAATAATTTACTTTATTTTTAATTTTTGGAGTAAGGACTGGGGGCTTAGGCCTTCTGCCCAAGCGTTAATTAACGGTTATAAGATTTACATAATAAATAGGTTTTTTTTCCCAAATGATTTTGTTTATTTTTTTGGGATAAATATCCTTCCTTCATAAGAAAAATTCAGATCTATCTCACAGGATCAAAAATTATACTTAAATTTTACAAAGAAACTACTTCCACTATACAGTAAAGAATTTGGACGGAACTGCTTTAAAATTCAATTAGACAAAGCACGTTTTTGTGTCCGATTTCACAAGTTAGTGTCGCCTGCAATAATTAATCATTGTATTTAAGGTTAACCATTACCATTAACCATTTAATTCTATTTTAATTGTATATATGTTAGCACATGAAAACGTGATTATTATATAAAAAGTAATTAAAGTGTTCTGCTTTTTAATTTTAAATTGAGTCCGATTTTAGATTAGGTTCAATAAGAGCACTAGAGTGGGTAGAAAAAAGTATTTTTTTAATTTCAGAGTGCTTTAGCCCGAAAAATTTGCGCATTGTTATAAGAATGAAAACAGTAAAGCATTTTTTAAAATTGGTTAATATCTCCCGTTCGTGCATCGTATTTACAATTAATAAAACCTCGAAAAATCACGCAATTTTTAAATTCTTATATGTTGGCAACAAAAAAAGTTGTAATAAATAGGCTTTAAATTATTATGTTTATCTGACAGTTTTAATACATTAAATAAATTAAGTTCTGATCAATAACACTGCGGTACGAATTTTTACTGTTTTCGGTTGCATGAGATTTTTTAAAAACAGATATTAGATATTTTTCTGTATCACCAATTTCACATCTACAATCGGCGGTTTCTTTCTCCAAGCTCCAGTTTTTTTTCAATGTCATTTTAGTTTATTTTTTGTCAAAACTTACTAGATTAAAAACGCTATGTATAACAGGGGATCTCATAAGCTCTCTGACAAATTTCTAAGAGAGTTAGGGCTCATCATCAGGGTTAAAATTGCATAGAAACCCTTGCCCGGAAATGCTGCTATACTCCGTCAGGGGCACTTCACTACAATGAACTACATCTTCGTGTGCCTCTGAACAAGTGATAATAGGGAAGCGCCCCCAACGGCATATAACGACACTTTCGGTCATGGGTTTCTATGCAATTTTAATCTTGATAAAGTGCCGCATCTCCCCCTTGATGGTGTACCCCAATTTCCCTAGAATTTAGCCGCAATATTTCTGCGACCCCCTGTTATATATAACGTTTTTAAATTTGTACATTTCGATAAAAAATAGAATAAAAAAGTCATTTGTAAAAAAACTGTAGCCTTAGGAGCAAAACTAATTTCAATTTTAAAATCCTCATATCCGAATTTGGCAATATCAAGTAGTATTTTTATAAATGAAACTAAAATTTGTTCAAAAAAATGAAAATATCATCTTCACTTACGTCTTGCAGTATTAGGGGATATACCACACGAGAATTCTAATTAATGATCTCAAAGTAATCATGTCACGAAAGTTTACCTTCGGTAGTGCAAAATTTGATCTCTGCTCAACAAATTCCTGTCAACCAACAATATCTGGTGCACATTTTAACTGTAATCACCTTGGGACATTGTCCAGAAGATTTGGTAAATCGCGTTCCAGTTTCTTTATCCCATTCCAACTGTAGCTAACTGATGTGAACCAAGTCCTTAGGCAGGGCCCGACTTAGCCTAATTCGGGCCCAGGGCAAAAATTTCTTTTTCGGGGCATCTCAGCTTCAGTAATGAAGAATCGAACTTTATGGAGGTATTTAAAGTTTTCACCGCATTATACAAATCAACAAGAAAATTGACTAGAACCTAAAATAGCTATTAAGTCCTCCCTCCAATGGTCAGACGAAATATCATTCCTGTTCATTTTATTGATTTTCGGACAATTCTATGTCCGTCATGCCGAATACAGTTTTCTGATTGTTCTTTGTCATCCAGCTGCAAAAAATTCATATCCTTGCTGACATTAGGGCGGAATTCAGCTATTACGATGGCTCACTTAGGACAATCAGAAGTCTGTATTTTTGTAAGCATATCTAATTTTGCGATATGTAAAAACACAGGCTTTTGATTGGCCAAATTTGTCCATCGTAATTGCGAAAATATAGCTGAATTCCGCACTAGAAAGCCATGGATTTACGAAATATAGGTTTTTTGTGTTCATGCGATAGATTAATGAGGAAGCTAACATAAAACTGACGAGTTTTACATTCTATTGATATTTTGTTCAAAAAAAGTTCATTAAAGAAGGAAACTTAACAGAAACTTTCTATTTGATTTTGGGGGCCCCTCAGATGTGGGGCCCGGGGAAAATGCCCCGTATGACCCTGCTTTTGTCAGGCTCTGTCCTTAGGTAGTATATAAGAAGGATCTTAAAAGCAACACAAACCGTCCAAAGTACGCCGCGAAGTGTGCACATTGCATGTTAAGATTTCTCATTACATTTAACTTTTGTAGCAAGAAAATACTTCACTCCTAAATATAACACACAGAAGTTTTAACTTACGAAACTTACTAAGTGCATTTAAAATATACTCTTAGTGGTTTAAATCTAATATAAGTAATTGGAATATTGGTCTAGAGGTAAGTGGAATATATTAGCCAGTGGCGTCTTGAGGCTGTTACCAAACGGTTTCACGCTGACACCAGCTAATTACTACGCTAGCACACATAGGGCATGACATGGAGGGTGGCTAAATACGACGCTCGTAATGAAAGGGTTGAATAAAGAATAATGAACAATTATATAAAAAAAAGTACTCTCTGTATGGAATTATCTTTTGATAAACAAATTGTATAGTGTTTTACAAGAATTTTTCAATTAGCTGAAGAAGTTCCTGAGTTATAGCGAAATGTGGGAGAAGTTAAATTATCATTAAGGAGTTAAAGCATCGAATCCGTTAAAAAAAAAATGTTTATTCAGGGAAAGTATGACTTTGTAACTTAAAATATTGTACCTAAAAATCTTATCATTAGACGAAAAATTATTTAGGTTGTTCGCTTTTTTATTTCAAGCACTGTAAATTTTAGGTGTAAGAAAATGTTTAAAGTACTGATTTGCGTGCATTTTTTGCATATTTTTTTAGACTATAGTTCTCTATTTTTCTCAATAGTTCTTAATATTAAACTTAGATTTATATATATATATATGTAATGTTTACAATTATATAACAATTATAATTATATTTATTAGTATAAATTATATTTTAAGTTACAAAGTCATACTTTCCCTGAATAAACATTTTTTTTTTAACGGATTCGATGCTTTAACTCCTTAATGATAATTTAACTTCTCCCACATTTCGCTATAACTCAGGAACTTCTTCAGCTAATTGAAAAATTCTTGTAAAACACTATACAATTCGTTTATCAAAAGATAATTCCATACAGAGAGTACTTTTTTTTATATAATTGTTCATTATTCTTTATTCAACCCTTTCATTACGAGCGTCGTATTTAGCCACCCTCCATGTCATGCCCTATGTGTGCTAGCGTAGTAATTAGCTGGTGTCAGCGTGAAACCGTTTGGTAACAGCCTCAAGACGCCACTGGCTAATATATTCCACTTACCTCTAGACCAATATTCCAATTACTTATATTAGATTTAAACCACTAAGAGTATATTTTAAATGCACTTAGTAAGTTTCGTAAGTTAAAACTTCTGTGTGTTATATTTAGGAGTGAAGTATTTTCTTGCTACAAAAGTTAAATGTAATGAGAAATCTTAACATGCAATGTGCACACTTNATATATATATATATATATATATATATATATATATGATGAAAAATTACTTTAAAATGAAAATTGTTTAGATTTGTTGAGCGTTTTCTCAAGGAAATCTATTTTAAACGCTTTTCTTGCAAAAACTGTCGTACCACAAGGAGTGGTATTTCTACATTTGCTATCTTTATTTTTCGTTTAGAAAGCAAGTTTTGTACTAGGTGGTTATGATTAAAAGTTTCAATACTCTGTAAAAATTGTGGTGTAATACTTATTTGAATCTTCGGTGTTGGAAAACTCCCAAAACTGTGGGAATGAATTCTTTATTTTAAGGTAATACAAACTCGAGAATCCATCCACACTTTAAAGGGTGTAGTTAAAACTGAACTACAACAGTTGAGAGAGCTTACATCAAGTTCAGAAACATTTACTACCTTCATTAATTATTATTGTCAATTTTATAGTTGTCGTAAGCTGGGAAACTGCGAGACGACAACGGTAGATAGTATATAATCGAAAGTTTATTCTCGCCTTGCTCTATGCTGATTATTTCGCAGAAACAGAACAAATTGTTATAAAAGTATGTATGTTTTTAGTTGTGTTATGAAGATAATTATGTTCTGATTCTGTCAGTTATGTTAAAAAATTTTAGAATATTTATTTCTATTCGCTTCTGTGCTGTTAAGCCTACTGCGAATTCCTCTAAATATCCCCTTTATTTTTTGTATATGTTTGATTAGCAAACTGATTTTATTTTAAGAAATATTAAACAGATGCAGCCTAGACTAATGATTCTGCGTCGTAAAAATATCTTCATTGACTGTCATGCCTATCATATCTTATTCAATGATAAATTTTAGTGCTCACAAATAAAAAAAAAATGGTGGCAGATACTTTACACCAAGTGGTGCAAAAGAACATTCTTGATGCTTCCTTACACCAGGAACTAGTCTTGGTTTTGTTGTGTAGTGAAACACCAAGAACCAAGAATTATCTGTAGAATTTCAATACACCACTTTGGTATAAAGTAGTTGCTACCATTTTTGAAATTAAGATTCACTAAAATTTCTTTGCAATGTGTACATTAACTGTCATTGTCATGTGCGGGCTAAAGTAATATCCCATTTAAATACCATGAAAATAAAACAAAAGTTAAGGATTCCTACAATCTAAGTAGATATAAATCTGTTATTCATGTAAGCAAAGCCGTGGTAGCTCAGGGGATAGAACGTTCGCCTTTCAATGAGGTGAACCGGGTTCGAATCCCAGCGAAGGCTGGTCGCTACGAATTCTGCACGCGGCTCACACCAATCACAGTGCCGACGTAAAATATCCTCAGTGGTAAACTGATCATAGGTTAGAGTCCCCTTGCAGTCTGGTTAACAGCGGGAGGATTTCGTGGTTTTCCCCTCCATGTAACGCAAATGCGGATTAGTTCCCTTTAAAGTCCTCTTCGAAGGCAAAGTTTCTCCCAATACTGGATCCGGGAGTTTTCTTGTCTTCTAGATTGGGTTTAAAATTACAAGGCTACGGAATTGAACGTTGTTAGTCGTAAACCCAAAATTGGGTCTGCTGTTCAACGACGGTTGTTTTTAGGATCTTCAGATTTTACATGTGAAATAAAACAATACTATCAAAAATCATTTTTATCACAATGGTTTATTCCAATAATAAAAAATAAATACATCATTGTAACAGACCTTTACCTAAATTCACTGACTTACAAAAGTATCATTTCATTTGGCCTGAATATTCATTTACTTCCATTCGACATATGTTGGCCACAGAATAGGAACACTTGTTTATACTACTAAATAGACTAAAAGATAAAATAAATAAGTGAAAAAATACGTATATACATTTTAAAAGCTAGTAAAATGTTCATCTGATAAAGTAAAATAAATAAACATATCTATGAGTAACATTCTATGAACTTTCTCGGTAACTTCCATAACGAAGTGATAATCGAAAAACAACATTTTTATTACCGTAAACCTGAACAATTTTGCCATATTTCTTGAATATGTCTTTTTTTATTGCCCCGAACGAATAAAAGAAAAGAAAAAAAAAACGAAATTTTTAAAAAAAAATGAAACTTTTTTTTTTGTCATATAGGTTTTTCACAAGTTGCTTGTAAAAAGTAAGAATAAAGCGAACTGGTAGAGTTTATTCTAGCGATTTAGGGGAAGAAGGTAAGAAAGTCGAAGCGAAAGAGAAATGGAGAATCAGAGGAAAGTGAATTTAAACACCTTTTGTAGTGAACCAAAGAATCGGAATGGAATGCTAGTTTGGAATTCTCACCAAAAGAAATTCTCACATTTGGCGTGGTTTAACTTCCCCCACCTATGAAAAAATGCACTCTTCCGCTAAGCTTTCTCCCGCTAACTTGTTGAGGTTAAATAATAATTTTTAATATTTGAGAAGTTGTAGAATTTCAAGAATCATAATTTTTGAAAAAAAAAAAAAAACTTATTCTAATTGTCCCGGTTTACGGTAAATACAATAACATCAAAATTCTAGACTATTATAAGAAAATATATCTAAATAATAACTAATATAGAAACGTGAGTTTTAATAGAAAAAAGTCTTTGTGAATTTCCTGACAACTAATATATAAAAAAGCAAAATTTAACAAAGTTATGAAGAATAAGTGCAAATAATTTTCTTCAAATAAAATTAAGTTTTTTTTCTATAAGTTTTTTTTAGTTTTTGTAAGTAACAATTTTTTACTTTCTAAAAACAGCTATCTATCAGTTGCGCATAATTAATATGCACTTTGTTCATGATACATTTGTTCATAATATGTAATAATAATTCTTTTCGCTTTTTTATGATAACTATTACGAATTTTTTTTATATGTTTCAGTTTACAAATCAATTTAAATTATTTACTGAATCCAGGAATAAATTAATACATTTTATCATTTTGAATAATAAATTGAATTTTTCTTCAAGAATAAAATAATTAATGAATTCGATAAAAAGAGTTGTCTAAAAGATTATTTATGCTAGACCTTAGACATTAGAGCCTAGTTAGACAGTATGAGTTCGCCTAAAACAAAAAGTGCTTTCTTCAAAAGATTATTAATGTTGTGTGCATAAAATAAAAATGGGAATGACCATATTAAATTTTAAGAGAAAAGTAAGAAAAAAAAAGTAATGAGATTCGTTTTTGATAATCAAATTAGAGAAAAATCTTATTTATTTCAAATGTATTTAAAAGACAATTCAAAATTCTAGTCTAGTAGCTTCTAGTCACTAGTCACTTTGATTTTTTTTTGTACATAACAATTTCTAGCTTTGTGTACTAATTTTGAATATTTTTTTTAATATTTCGTCGTTGCTGTGGATTTCTTCGGAGTTAAATTTTATATTTTTCCTGCGTTGTTAATTTTGTTTTGTTTCACAAGAAAGCGTAGTTTTCTACATCAAATTTACTTTGCAAATATTTACTTAATAAACTTTCTTTAGAACAATGCAGAATGCCTCTCAATCTGATACCGATGAAACCAAATTAAAACAAAATTAAGAATTAATCTTAAATCTCCAAAATATTTATCACTCATTTGATCATAATTCAGTCGTGTATTTAATATTTATTTCAGAAAAGCCTAATTTACATAACTGAAGTAAGACATGGACAAAACTAACATTTTCCTATTTTTTACCATCATTCGGGGTAACTAAAGTCACTTTTTGAACAATATAAATTTACTTGATAAATATTTATTTTACAAACTGTCTTTGGAATAGTACTAACTAATACTGAATCTGATCCCATAAAACCAAATTGTACAAAAATAAAAAATTAACCTTAATCCTCCAAAATATTTATCGCTCATTTGGTGGTAATTCAGCGGTGTATTTAAAA
This sequence comes from Parasteatoda tepidariorum, assembly GCF_043381705.1. NCBI lineage: Eukaryota > Metazoa > Arthropoda > Arachnida > Araneae > Theridiidae > Parasteatoda > Parasteatoda tepidariorum. The sequence goes on along the minus strand of NC_092215.1, from coordinate 8,835,338 downwards.
TGTCAGTGGTATTCTATAAAATCTTATTTACATAACTGAAGCAGGAAATAAACAAAACTTTCATTTCTTTATTTCTTGCCATCATTCAGGGTTACTTAAATCACTTTTTAAATAATATAAATTTACTTTTTAAATATTTGTTTTACAAACTTTCTATGGAACAGCACAGACTGATCCATAAAATCAAATTGAACAAAATGTTAAAAATAACCTCCAAAATATTTATCGCTCATTTGGTGGTAGTTGAGCAGTGTATTTAAAATAATCTAACTTTCATTGATATTTTTGAAAACATTTATTTCGATAACTGAAGTAGACAACACATTATTTACATTTCAATCTTACGTCGCATCATACTCAAGTCACTTAGGCCAGGGGGATCATAGAGGCTGACGCTACACAATTTCATGACCAACGACTTGATTGTGGCAACGTGGTCAGTATTGCGTACAGATCGTCTTTATTTCCCAGACAAGCTGGTACTTATTGAGTGGGCTTTGAGCTGACACTGATGATTGATCCCAGTTCCTTACAATGACAGATCAGTGTCTTAAACATTGAGCAATCGCGGCTTTTATAATTAAATACATATGTCAATGCTCGAGAATTTATTCAAGAAACCAATTAATTTAAATTTTGTTTTATGGTTGCACTTAATGTTTACATGCATGAAAGTTTCTATAAAATATATATGTTGAAAACAAAAAATAAATAAATGAAACATGATTATTTAAATTAACCCGTATTATGCACCGAAGAGCCATTACATTATGACCACCCTCCATCTATAACAATGGGCTCACCCAGGTTTTCATGGTTTCTCGCCCAGGAACAATGTTTTCATGGGACACATTAAGACCCATAATCCTCATAGAACAATCCCTGACGTCTGTAAGCTACTTGAACTCAGTTGCAGACCAGGTTCACCCATTCATGGCAACAATTTTTCCTGCGGGGGATGGCGTTTACCAACAGGATAATGCACCATGTCATAAGGGTCGAATCGTCGAGGAACATTCCAGTTACTTTCAAGTCATGTCTTGGCCCCCAAAATCACCTGACCTTAATCCAATAGAGCATTTGTGGTCCTACTTAGAAAACCAAATTCGTGCTGCCACGTACCCCCTCGCTATGTGAGGGAATTGCTGGATCAGTTGGTGAGCGCTTGGTACCAGATACTTCAGACTACCTATCAGCACCTTGTGGAATCAATACCACGGCGGGTGCTAGCGGTTTTGAGGGCTAAAGGTGGTCCTACATGTTATTAGCTGGGTGGTCATAATGTAATGGCTCTTCGGTGTATGAGAGCAGCACGACAGTAAGAATTTAAGATTTGGCCAATGTTAGTAAGTAATAACTGATAGATTAATTAAAATTATATTTTCTTAAACCATCACAATTTAAGTTAATAAATGTTTTGAGCAGCATATCGACAATGAACACGTGTAGATCAAAACATTTATTAGTAAAAATAAAAGTGTAAAAGCATTTCTTTTATTTCAGGATGTTATATTAGATAAATACGAAAACCAAACACGACATTATATTTATCTTTCAAATTTATGTGATCATAATAGTTAAAGCGACGATTAAAATTGTTTTGAAAGTTAAAAGCTTAAAAAAATATTTTTTTTTAGTAAACTAAATTAACTTAGTTTCTGTTGTGTATTTTATCAATATTATATAAAATAGACTAACAAAATGGACAATATTATGGACTATCTAAAGCAATTTTATAATTTGGTACATTAAATTCTGATTCTTCTAGAATAGAACCCTAATAAAACTAACTCATCAATTAAAAAAGAAAGTGTTTAAGACTAAACATTGTACATTTAACTCATTATGCAGTGTTAAAAATTTCTAATAAAGAATGTAAATCAAGTTACAGATCTGAAACAGTTTTTAAAACTTTTCGTGAAAAAAATAATTAATTGTTTAAAGTGTCCCTTATTCAAGTGATTATAATAATGCTCAACCCTAAAGTTAATAAAGTCAGTTTGATGATATTTGTTAAACCATAAGTAAAATAACAATGAATTTAAAAATATAAATATTTATCGAGATTGAAATATAGTGAAATAAACCAACCATAAAAATATTGTTTGAGGTTAAGTTCAAAAATATTGATAAAAGTTATGAAACGCTTAAATTTATGATAAATTTACCTTAAATGTAATAGAATCTGAAACATTGGAAATTATATGATATAATTTTGTCACTTAAAAAACAATATTTTAATTTTTTTTCTCTATTATTTGTATACCTTAACAAAGCGATTGTCTCCTTAAAAATATAGTTAGTTTTACTTTATTTGGTTGAAATTTTCATTTACGATGAAAAATTACAAAACAAAAGTTAGAAGTTTGATTCGAGCATCTGTTTGACAATTTTATGCAAAATAATTCATTTTATCCAAACGTAATGAAATACCGTATAAAAGTATTCTGATATATGCGAAATGTTCTAAAATTTTAAATTTACTACTTCTTTATACAATATTTAAAAATTAATGATTAATTGTAATTAATGAATTAATTTTTCATCGCATTCATCAGTTTACTTTCATCTGAATTTCAAATTTCATAAGTAAAAAGCGCCTTTTCTGTCATTGTTTAAAACTCAGGTCTGATAAAGTTAAAGCAGTATTAAAATAAGTGATTCAAAACTTCACTAAAACAAGAAACTTATGGCATGAATTTGACCTAACTCATAAAATTGTAGCTAAAATTATAGTCTGAAATTTACCCGGCATAAGTGACTTAAGTTTCTCGGGTGGCTGATAACTTTACGGTACTAAAAATATTTTGCATACATAATTTCACTTAATGTTCCTTCCTTGTAAGAAGTGATCTGATCTAAAGTGATCTTTCAAAAAACATCTGAAATGATCTTTCAAGAAATATCCCTACAATGGAAGTCTTTAAACTTACTGTACCGGTTGTTATGGCTACCGGTTGCATTCATCTAGCCAGTTTTTACAAAAATGGCTAAAATTCACAGTTTTAAGGATTATTTTGTTGGAAGTGGTCTATTGATATCAACTTTTCCTTTACACAATTAAAACATTTCCCCATTTTCATTAGAACAGATAGTATCTTATATCTTGAGCTTAAACATCTAGATGGCTCAATAATAAAGACATTAGATTAGAATTACATTTGAATTAGTAATTAGAAAGAAGAAATTTTTTTTTTTTTGGAATTGGTTGGAGAAGATACTCTCCTTTTTCCAATCACTCACTCAATTAATATAGCAATAACATTTAACAATTAATATATCAATAACATTTAACAATAACATTTAACAATCGTATGATCAATTAAAAGAAAATAATACAGTGCCATGTTTTATAAATATTGAATGCACTTGCATTGCAGAATTGAACTTTTCTAAACATAATTGTATCGAAGAAAAAAAAATTGTTTGAAAAAACTGATTAACTAACAATGTCATTTGTTAGCAAGAACATGGTATAATATAGAGATATTGAGATTAAGGTTTACAAATATTGAAAACCGGGTGCATTGCAGCATTGAACTTTTCTGAACATAATTGTATCGAAGAAAAAAAAATGCTCGAAAAAACTGATTAACTAACAATATCATTTGTTAGCAAGAACATGGTGTAATACTGAGATATTGAAATTAAGGTTCACTCATGAAAAATATGTGTATGATGCTTTGTAGTTAATATCCTGAGTATATATTATTAACCAATAATTATTTTGGATATTTTTTGGAAGAGGTGAAATTAAAGTGCTTTTCATGACATCATAATATGACATTTTATCCAAGCTCGAAGCCAATACACTGTTTTGGATGACAGTACGATTCCTACTTTGTGGCATTTTTAAAGGCTGGAATCATGTAACTTCCAGGAAAGTAACCAGGATGTACATCTCTAATTCTCTTGGTAGAGTATTAGGGGTCGTAAGTTAGATCCTGGCAGCCACCTAAACAACCAGTAAGAATGTGCACATTAAATCTGCCGTGGTTCTCTAAATCAAGCAAATGATGGATTGAAGCAAATAATCCAATGAATCGACACAACTTCCGCCGATATGCATCACTTTAAGGTGACTCTGTGACAGCGCCACCTAAAAAACCGGTAAGAAGATGCACGTTAAATCTGCCGTGGTTCTATAAATCAAGCAAATAATGGATTGAAGCAAATAATGCAATAATCGACACAACCTCCGCCGATATGCATCACTTTAAGGCGACTCTGAGACAGCGCACACCGGTAAGAATGTCCACGTTAAATCTGCCATGGTTCTATAAATCAAGCAAATAATGACTTGAAGCAAATAATCCAATGAATCGACACAACTTCCGCCGAAATGCATCCCTTTTGGCGACTCTGAGACAGCGCTTTACTGGCTTGTCAGCAAACATTTAAGGCAATAACTTCAGCCTCTGCTTTCGATTGTACCCATATATTTATTCCTGTTTTTGTATACCCTTTTATATTTGTTTGTGACTTGCCGTTGGAAATTAAAAAAAATTGGTTATGATATAGACGTTGGGAGAGAGAGTTACCAATTTAGGCACTACCTACATCGTTTGACCAGGGTTATAGTCTTGAAAAACAGGACCTGGTGCGTTGTTGGGTGTTGTATTACTTCAAGGTATTTGCTATGCTGCAAGGTCCCCCGTGAATTTGTATGGTAGCAAAATCGATTAAGCCAAGTATGTTGGCTTGCGTAGAGTTAAGATATGAACCCAATAATAAAACCTCTGGGACAAGTTAAATCACTGATATAAGGGGTTTAGCACCGATTTCGGAAACGATTCTTCGGTTTCCAAGTCAAGTGGGAAAAATAACAATATCTATCATACAAATACTTGTGAAAAGTATACTCCAGAGCCTTGAACTATTAAAAACATTGTTTTCAATTCATTTCAAAAATATTGTTAAAAATTTTGTTTTTATAATTGTCCAAATACTTATTGGTAAATAGCATATATTTTTAGAATCTTTTTTAAAAGTGAAATATAAGCAGTAAGCATATTAAGAGTCGCCAATTAATATTTAAATGAATAAAAAAAAACCGTATTAAAATCTGGCAAATGACTATAGAGAACTGCAGGCTAAAAAACACCATAGATTGCAGATGAATATGAGGATATTTCTAATAATCACATTCATCTCTATTTAGTTTACTCCTCAAATCAAATAGATTTTATTGTTTTTTTACTCGTCCTCCTCATTAAAATATTCACTAAATTTTGATACCTTTTGATAATGGTTTCATTGTTTACATATTCATGTGCTACCCCTGAGATATATAACATATTTACTTCCTTTTTTCGAAATCTTAAAAATGTATTTTAAGGGTGGTGATCACAGACCAGCTTGTATGTCATGTTTAACATGCAGTGTGAATGATAATAATAATATACGGGATGTATGTTAAATAGGACATTTAGGGTGCATGTTAAATACAACATATTGGGTGCATGATAAATATATCAAAAGGGGTGTATGTTAAGTGCAATATTCATGGTGCTTCGATACCCAGTATATAACTTACAGGATATTAAATTATAAAGCAACAGCAGTACCCAAGGAAAATTTCTTAATTTCGTGCATAATTTTGAAAAAATAAATAAATTTAAATTTTAGTGTCTCATAATTTTGACAATAGTATTCAAACTGATTTTCAAACCAGTTATGTCTAGCTCGATTTATTTTTAGTAAATATTTCTTAACTAAATTGAGACAGCAGACTTAACTTTTTTTTCACAGTATCTAGAATTCATATAGAAATTTTCCAAAGAGTGCCTTACTTAAGAAAATTTGGGAGAGGCGATTTTGGAACAAAACATCTCGCGACGATTTTGGTCAAAATCGTTTAGATTGTTACGATGTTTTTCAAATTCAGGCATTCTAGTTCTGATGCCAAGGAAATATTTTAAATTTCGATGATATCTCTTGAAAAAGTGTACATATCGAAAATATAAAGCTAATCGAATTTTTGTAGTCTAAATTCTTTATACAAATATGGTAATGGTCAAGACGTATTTTTCAACAATATAAAGGTTGCTTAAATGAAAAATGGAGACATGTGAAAATTACTGGGGCGACAGAAGCGCCACTATTCAAGGTTTCAAAGGGAGGTAAGTGGATTATACCACTGACTGCATATGACTGATAAATTATTTCACATAAGAGCATTCAAAGTGAATGCAAGAACGAGATAAGGAACATGCGTTCAGATAAGCACAACTCTAAGAAGAATGATTTTATCTCTCTTATCTAACTTTATATTCACTTCATTACATTCATTTTATATTCAGTGCATAAATAATGCAGTTTGGTTGGAATGAATTTCAATCCGGCTTATGGCATTTCGGTCCCATTATTTCAGTACCGAAATTTCGGAATGTAATTTTTGTTCGAAAGTCATATTTTCATTTCATTGAGGAGTTTCGCAAGAAATCATCCTGATACAGAAGTACCCAATGACTAAAAGATGAAAGGATTAGTTCGATACTGGTCATTTAGATCAGAAGCTGACAAGAAAAGAGCCATTTTGGATATTAAATAACAAAAAGAGATTTAAACAAAAATTCTGCCTCCATGGACAAAAATACGCAAGAAAAACAACAATGGAGAGTGGCATTTCCAATTTGAACAGGAAAAATGGCATTTTAAACACTTATAGTAACGTCTAAAGTTTCACAGCTAAAACTAAATGTCAACAATTCATTTGATCTCTGTGATACTTAACTTTCTTTTCAGCTTTCAAACTGGTGCTTTTATAGGCTGTTCAACTTCGACGTGCGTGACTTAAGCCTCTAGAGATCCAGTGTCCAATATATTGCACAACATTTGGTACAGATTTATCACTTGAAGTGTAAAATATTTTAAGAGTTTTTCTTCTGTTTGTCTGCCTTTACAAAACTATTGTCTATATAAAAATATAAGTGGATTTATCTTGTTGGTTGGAATTTTTTGTACAGTGAAAAATTATGGCGAAGAAAATTTGATTCAATTAACCGCTTAAACAGATTTGTTCTTATTATCTGAATCTAGGGGCTTTTGTTTTATGTCCAAAAAAGGAAGAAATACTCAATAAAATACACTACCATACGCAAAAAATTAAAATGCATAATGTTTTATGTAATAATTAAAAAACTGAAAAAGCTAATTAAATTTAATTAATTGACTTTCTTAAGAAGTATTTTATTGACTTTTAGGTTTACTTTCTTCTAAGCTATATATTTCGGAGTGAAAATTGCAGTTTTTTAAACAATTATTTAAAGCTCGGGTCTTAGGTTAAACCGACTTTGTATAACAATGTTTTTTTGTATTAAATTTATATTATTTTGGAACTATGGTTATAGATTTTAAGGACGTACATTAAACTTGAAGCTCATTGTATCGTTTTATCGTTACTGAGGCAGGTAAGTGATGATTTTTTTTCAGGGTATAATACAATTGCTTTTCTAGTTAGCTATCTGTCGTTCCAGAAAATAGTACTACTAGAAATATCATATCTATAATTCTTTCTAAAGGATAACTAGAATACTGACTTTATTTATCTTTTTCAATTGTTGCTCTAACTAAGAGCAATCAAAATTGGAAGACTGTTAGTTAGTGATTAATACGAACAAGTGAGTCCTACTTAAATGGAATTATTTAAATTATGTTGTTTTGAATAGACATCTGTACATTTTTTAACAAATTCCTCATTCTGAAGGAATATTTTGAATACTTTTTAAGGAATTACTTTTCCTAGGAATAGTAGTTCCAGAATAAAACTGCATAGCACCAAGTTCTTACTTCATTTCTCGATGCGATTCTAATAATCAATTCTACGTATCAGACGATAAGTTTCGCAAGTGAAAAAACACATCAGAATGACGTCAACTACATAATCAAATATTTTACAAATTTGACGTCCTCCATATTCATCACAGCGGTAACAGACTTGAAGAAAAAGTAGGGCAGGCGCATCATGTAGGTAAAGAACTGCTTAGCAACCCATGGTCGGAATTGTCATCGCCGCTAGGGGCGCCTTGCTATTATGGACTTGCTGCTCATACGCATTAGAACCAGAACTTTCATTTAACAAAAATGGCTTAATTTTGTGTTCTCTAACAACTATTGTTAAAAATTGTATTTAAATACTCTCTGTAATAGCAATTTTACCGCAATTTACTGATTTAGCAACCAACTTGGCGAGTTCTGCAAAATAATCGCCAAATCATTGGACTACCATAAAACAGCTAAATTTGGACCTATTTGAATGCCATTTTCGACCAAATTAATAGAGGAAACGAAACTAAGATAACTTTTATAAATGAAACTGTCCGATCAAATGCGCATGAACATGCATCAGTATCAGGGGAAATTCTCTAACAACTACGATAACATTTTCGGTCATAAGTTTCTATGCAATGCCCAATGATTTTGATGTGCCTTATTACAAAGTTAGAGGAAACATAAGTTTCCTCTAACTTTGTACTGTTGCGCTGAATCACTCTCCTTATTTATAGTTGGTAAACTCATTGCTTCTTTAGGAGAATTGATTTATGAATGTGTGAATTAACTTACGGCAAAACTCAAGTGCAGAGTTCATCAGTGAAAACTGCGCAAAAATAGTGTCGTTTTATGTAGTGACGCTATTCATGCGCACTTTTCACTATCGAAACATATCGCTTCGCTCATGAATTGGGGAGTATAATAAAAAAACTAACTATCACAATATCGATTCACATCAACAATAATTTTATGAATAAAGATGCCATTTTTAAAAGTGTTTAAGTTACTCACGAATGATATGTTTTCTTAAACAATGTTTAGTTATTTAAGAGATCACAGTTTCGTAGTTGCGTTTTCAGTCTCAATATCCATATCCAGGACAACATCAGGACATTCAATATTGATGGAGTCTCCTGATTGTGGTCGGGATTCTCCTGATTGATCACTATGGAAAGAAAATTGATCCGGGGATGTCAGGGTTCGCCGCCGAACGTGTTCCCGAAAATACCGTCGTCTTCTATCCTGTGGAATGCTTCGATGAGTTTCAGGATTAAATCTTGGAATTTCTTTTGGAATTTCTTCGTTATCCGGTGGAATGCTTCGATGAGTTTCAGGATGAAATCTTGGGATTTCTTTTGGTATTTCTTCTTTGACTGTGATCTCACTATTATCAATTTTGGAAGTACTGGCTTCGGCCTTTTCAGGTTCAAAGCATTCGTCATTTTCTTCTTCGATGGAATCATAAATGACATCATGAGTTTCTGGCACGCTTGGATATGGTTTATCACTAATTCTTTCTAGAAAATCAGGAGTGGGCGACATATAGCCTGGATAGTATTCTCGATTATCAACCCAAGATGGAAATTCTTCTTGTGGCTTTGCAGGATAATCGAAGTGGTCCTCATCCACACGTCTCCAAGGTAAAATTGTTTCAGTCAGGGTACGCTGGGGTTCAGGTTCAGTCTCTGTAAGAATAATGTACTTGTTAATTAACATAATCAACAGTTTAAAATAAGTTTCAACATTGTAAACGATAGGGTGCAAAATGAATGGTATTCTCAGCTAGTCCTATCTTCTTGACTGGGCTACACTAAGAGGTGGAGCCGAGTGTGAAGGTTGAACCATAATCAACAACTAATTAAAAATTATGCTTAATTTCTCTTAAGCACAATCAGAAAATGATTCCATTCTAAACAATCAACTGCACTTAAAGCAGGAAACTATATAACATACAGCTTATAATTCTATTAGCAAAGCAAAGTGCATAGCAGACACAAAAAATTCATAGTTTCTTTAAAGGAAGACCCTGAAACCAGATGATTCAATACAGTGTCTACAGTAAGGTAGTAAGCTTCTGTTCATTAACTGTTGTATTTAAAAATATTCATTAACACTACTGGGGTATGTTCAGTTACAGATCTGTTTATTTTATATTTTATAATTATAAATTCTCTTAATCAACATAAGTAAAATAAAAAGTTATCATTATTTAAATCATGTTTTACCTGAAATTATTCTTGAAAATACAAGTTTATTTTTAACATTTCCTTTAAATTTACAAAACTAAAACCTTAGAAGGGTAATTTCTTCTCTAGAGTTTTTTCTCATGCGGCGAAGCCTTAAATAAAGTTTAAAATTTAGAAACATAGACATTTTCTTATGACTTAAACTTGAATATTTTCCCGAAGTACCTTTTTGAGTACTTTAGGCTCTGTGAGTAGGTGTAGAATCTTTTTAGAATGTTCATTTTTGACATATATGCGATATGTTGCTATAAAAATATTTGGTTTTAAACTCTGTTCATATTATTTCTTTACATCTTATACATAGTAAAAATTTTGTATTATTTAAACTATGAAAATTAGTGAATAAAGTGTTTAAAGTTTATTTTCATCAACTATGATCCATAATTTACCAATGCAAGTTATAAATTTTATTTTTAGAATGATGCTCTAACGATAATTTTTCACATGGTTGGAAAAAACAATGTGTTGAAAAAAGAATGTGAAAAGAAAAAAATTCCTTGTTATTAGCGGCATTTTCTTTCCCAAACAAGCAATAGAAATATTTTATGATTAGGACTTAACCTGTTGGTGAAGTAGATTTTGCTATGAAAGAAATCACTCCATCATCTTCTTCTGAAGGAGTTGTAACAGTGACTTGAGGACGATTTGGACCTATAAATATTTCAATACAATGTTTCAAATAAGAATTTGGAAAAACTTAATGTTTAAATTTGCAAATATTAAGTCATAAATATGTTGACAGTTAAATAAAATTTTAATGCATATTGAAGATACTTCCTGTATCACTTGATGTAATTATCAAATTTTTAAACATTGAGCCATAATATTTTGATAATGAAATAAAATTCCATTATTACCTGCAACCCCTGATAAAATGATTAGATTTTCAAATATTAAGTTATCAATATTTTGATTATGAAATACAAAATATAATTCATTTTAAAGGAATTAACTACAATCCTTGATAAAATTATTGCATTTTCAAACATTAAGTCATTAATATTTTGATTAGGAAATTAAAAAAAATTATTTGATTTTAAAGGAATTACCTACAATATTTGATAAAATGAATGGATTTTAAAATATTAAGCCTTCAATATTTTAATTGTCAAATTAAGCATTTTATTTTACATTAAAGGAAATTCCATACAATATTTGATATAATAATAGAATTTTTAAATATTAAGTAATCAAAATTTTGAAAGACAAATAAAAGTTTCAGTTCATATCATGTTACCATCTGATATCTATGATAAAATAAACGGATTTTTCAAACATTAAGATAAAATTTATTTCGACTTTCAAATAAAAACTTTAGTAGATATTGCAGGAACATCCAGCAAGATATGATATAACAATTGGATTTTTAACTATTAAGTCATCAATAATTTGATTTTTAAAAGAACAAGTAGTTAGTATGGGAAATCAGAGATATATAATTCGACAGTTGTTACATCATACTAATCGAGATAAATAGGGGAGAGGGGGGCACATGTGAACATGGCATGTTTTACCAATATGATTTGAAAGAAAAAATCTTGAAAAATTTTCAATAGATGGTAGTTCTAGTCCTACCTCTCTGCCAAACTTTCAAAACAATGAGCCATTTTGTTGTTCTATTCTGACAATTTCCTTGTATCGGCTGGTGTTGTATATACTTTTATCACTCGCTTCTTCAAGTGAAAAATTAGTATAAATCAACTAATAAGCTAAAGTTAACTATTGAAGACCATTATGTGAACATTCAGGTACGTTCATGACAATTATTATTTTTTTTTTTACTTAATAAAAAATTCTTTATTTTTCAAGTTAGGTTTAAGAAAGATGATGGGGCACTTGTGAACAAAACATTTGGAGCTGATGTGAACAGCTTACATGTGCCCCTACATATTATTAAGATTATTATCCTCATGATATTATAAATTTAAAAAATATGTACGCATTTAAAATTATTATTATTTAATTTTCCATAATTAATTAATTAATTGTTAATTTTTTCTTTAAAAATTTATGGTTACTAATGATCATTAGTAAATTAAAAATTTACTAATGGTCAGGTAGAAAATGTTGACAATGATCTTAACAGTAGTGCCATCAGTACTTTTCCTACACCAAAATCAATCCGACCATTTCCAAGAGTCCAAGTGAGTGACTTAAAAAAACGAAAACGCGAAAAGGAAAAAATCACGCATATTAACTGATACACCTGAGAAAGATAGAATTGCTAAAGCTAGAAATGAAAAGATAGAAAAAAAGAAAAAAAAAAAAGAAAAAGAGTATCAGAGAAGAAAGAAAAAGGCCCATTAGAACTCCTGAGGAACATGAAGTTGCGAAAAACCCAATTGACGAAATTAACCCAATAAGCTCACATAAACAAATAAATCCAATAAATTCACGTAGTAAGCTAAAACCCCTTCAGTATAATGTGTTTCTATATGTGTTATATTAAATATTTTTTTCATTTAAATACGATGATTGCTTTGTGTTTTTAATCTTGTTCATATGTGCCCCAGGCATGTTCACATGTGCCCCTATAGGGGGCACATGTGAACAATTGAAGTTATTTTTCTAAAATATCATAAAGAAAATAAATATTTTATTGAAAAATCTCAAAAAATTCCATAAGACAAAGAAAAGACTATTTAAACACATGGACTTCTTTATTGTGAGAAATTGATTGTATTTTTTGAAAAATGAAGAAATAAAAAAAATTGTTCACACGTGCCCCCCTCTCCCCTATAGAGTAACAGCATAAAATGGGCAGTAAAAGTTAAAGAATCAATGATTTCCAAATATTTGAAGAACATGATACAGTGGTAAGCTCATTAATACTAGAATTTTTATTTTTAATGATGTGAATATTCTCCCGGAAGTCTAGATCAATGCATGAAATACATTTATGAATGATATCAGTTACGGAAAAATTGCATTATTATAAAGGGTAATCATCTGCGACTGCTCTCCTGCCTTAATTATTGAGTCCATATTTTGAGGGTCACGAACCCAAATCCGTTGAAAAAAAGTGTATTTATACAGAGAAAGTATGTTTTTGCGCCCGATTTCAAAACTCGTGTCCTCTATACAAATTAATTAGCACATTTAAGGTGAGGCAATTGAATTATTAACGTTGAGTTTTAGTACGCGAAAATCCGATCATTAGATCGAAAGATATTCAGGGTATTCATTTTGTTTACGTATTGTATTTTCTTATGGAGAATCCAAATCTGCAACAAAAAAAATGGGTAATCTTATTTAAGATTTTGAAGTTGCGCTTCACAAATTGTGTTAGGGATCGAGTTTGATTTTACTAGATATTCCTTTTAATCATCAATCGCGTCCATTTTTCTCTTTTCGTGAACCGAAATGCACCCTAGGTAAACTGGAATACTTTTTTCTCCAGATAACCAAATCCGCAAAATAAATATATAAATAAATAAATAAATAAATAAAGGGAGGTTACAGTTTAAGACCCTACTGTATAACACCGACAGAATTAGGTTGAGGCATCAAGTTTGATGCCATTCAAAAGAATTTTTTCTTTTAAATTGACAAACAAATTTTTTGATTTTTAAGATTTGTTTGAGATATTTGGATATTTACGCATTTCAGAAAACCCTGCGTTAAGAGCACAATGTAATACATTTAGAATTTTTGCAAAAATGATTGTGCTTAGGCTTTATTTTAGAAATAAAGTAATGGAAAAAAACTTTTTGTACCTGGACTTAGATACACTGTACTGATAGGTAGTACTTTATTATGATTGGTTGGAAGACTATTTAAAGCTTTCTTTTTCTTGCGAGATTTTTCACTAATAAGACGTCGAATCTGCAATCGCATATGATGATGAAACGGAGGATGCTTGGGCGAAGCTTCATCAAACTGTGAATGACTATAACGTCGAACCTATAAAATAATAAATTTGACTTTAATTTTACCGTAAAACACTGACTATTAAGAGTGACTTATGATATTATTGTCTATAAATAAAACAGAGAATTATAATAGAATAAATTAAATCGAACAAAAGAAACATGAAGACACCCTGCATGCATTTATGTCGAAGCTTTTCAGTGACTAACTAAGGTGTGAATCGTGCCCCTTTGTTCCAGTTCAATTTATTATAATTCTTTAATTTTTAAACAAATGTATTTAAAGACAAATTTTAGGCTTATGTTGCCTTAGCGCTTTTCCAAATTTGTTTTAGATTTTATTTTAATTTATTTCTGTTATATTTTGAAATTGATTCTTTGCCATAATTTTAATTAAAAATATGATTTTGTGTTGTTAATCTTAACTTTAAAAGTAGGAGGAAAAATTAATGGAATGCAAAAGGGAAATATTGCATATGTTGGATCATTTTTTTGCGAAAAATTAGTCAATTTTATAGTTTTGTCATCAATTAACCTTTCACTCTACGCATAACTGGACATAGATGTTACACCATGCTCAGTAAATATTGGCAAATTTTTTATATAAGGTTAGCCAAACTCAATTCTCCAATTTCATAGGTTTACTATGCAAAATGTAATAAATGTATTCATTAATAATGTATACACATTCATAGGTAATATAAGCAAGATTTCAACCTCACAAATGTTCGTAATGCGTTCCTTTTGTTATACGGCATACATTAAGTCTCAAATGCATTAGCAGTTTACAGCGATTCCTATCAACTACTTTTAACGTTAGTCAAATAAAGAAACAAAGTTCAAACGCGAAAAATGTTTCGAATCTTATTGGTGCAAATCCTTTGCACGTCCGTCAGCGTACGCAATGAGAATGCCTCTGTGGCCGAGCATTAATAAGATCTACGTCTCATGCTCGGAAAAATTGATGAGAAATGGGTCGAATTGTTCCTGAGAAATCAAATTTTAAATATCTCACTTTTTAAAAATTAGATTTCACAGGAACTATAAAGGACTTTTTTGTGCCTGATTTCGTAATTTAAAATATCATCTGCATTAGCTAATTAGCATATTTGCGGCCACCCCCTCAAACCATTAAGATTTAGACCTAGAACATGAAGATCCAACCATTAGGTTGGTCCGTTTTTTGTTTCTCGCACTGTACTTAATCACTTGGAGGATATAAAAAAGCATTGATCACTTAAATCACAAACATTTGATAATTTCCTACCAATTCCTTACTCACTATCGAGAAAAGCATAGAGTTTGAAAGTTAGTTAAAGGAACAAATTCGTAAAAAGAGCTTTGGAATAAAAACTTATTACAAGTAAACATGAATTAAAACTTCTTAATATTTCCTCATATTTAACCAAGTCAATTTTTTTTATTCACAATCATTTTGAAAATTGGTTCAAATTAAATTCGCCCATTAAGTTTGTCTTTCAAAAGAAGTGAAGCAGTGATTATATTTCGAAAGTAGATTGTAGTCACTATATAAAAAAAAATGTAGTAGTAGTTGTGGTTAACTACAATTGTAATAAAGTAGTTGTAGTTAAATACATAGAAAATGTAGTTCTTCCGACCACTGGTATTGTAACCATTGAATGTGTGTACGTGTATTTTGTTGTATTATATTTGCTTATGTTCAAACCAAATTCAATTAAAATCTCTCGCGTGGTTTGATTGTTAATGTTTCACCAAATCTACATGAATGGGCTTGTTAGTCTGGAAATTCGAAGTCCAAATCTGAAAATTCTTTTAATTTTGAACCCCAGAGAATCGTTACTTACCCAATCATTCTAATATTATTAAAAGTTACGAATAAAGTTATAAAAAGAATGTTCAATTTCTTACCCTCTTCGGAGGTTTAAACATGGCATCTTCCAGAATGTGATGAATTTCTGAATCTTTGAGATCCTTAAAACTTGGATTGTAAGTCAATTCAGCCACATCAATATTTAAGAGTGGAGGATCACTAATCAGTCCATTGGGTTCCTCTGGAGTAGCAAGTCTGAAATGGTTAATATATTATATACATTATATATATATATATATACATATACATACATTATATATATATATACATTATATCTATACATATATATATATATAATTTTCTTTCAGGCTATTTTAAATTCATCCATATCCAAAAACAATCAGTTGTTTTCTGAGGTTGTTGATGAGGTAATTGGATTTTATATTAAATTTAATTTTAAAAAAGTGAAATTCTAAATAACTCTCGAGTTAGCTGTCAATTACATTGCATTTGTAAGTTCATTTTAGCTTAAGTTCATGTCAGAATTATGTCATATAAATCGCTTTCAATTTTATTCATAAATCTGTGATAAAAATAGCAAACTATTTTCACATTTTAATGAGTGTTTTCTTTTTTCTTCTTTAACTGTATCTTTATTATGTTTTGACAATCTTTTTTTTAATATTTTTTTTGTTATCATTTAATGTTTCATTCTTTAGTTCTCCCTAATATTATTTTATATCAATGATGTAAATGATTTTTTTTTTTACCTTTTCTTTAATTGTTTTTAATTCTCGTCAAAGTGTTTGTTTCTTTAGCTGTTAAAATGTAATGCAACTTAGTTTCTTTGAGCTGTTATGTTCAAATTAAGTCTCATTGTTGAAATTTTTGCATAACTTAACACTTCTGATTTCCATTTTTAAATAATCAGATTTTATTAAAAACTCTTTTTTTTAAATTTAATTTTAAATGTTTTTTTCCTTCTTATTATAATTTTTTAAGTATATATTTTGTTAATGTGTTTATTAATATAGACTTGGTTATTAAAAAGTGTCTAATTTATAATTTTTATTTAATTTTTTTATTTTATCAAAATCAAATAAAATATATTACAATGCTTGCATTTTTATGCTGCTTTTGCGTACAAATATCTTATGTTAGGAAGGGTTTATAATATTTTTTCCTAGTTGTTATTATTATTATAATTTGTATATGCTTAATACAAAGCTGCCAACTTTCTCTGCTTTGTCAGAAATCAGCTTCAAATTTATGCACCAATGCATGAATCTTGAGATTTAATATGA
>NC_092215.1:8738904-8818202 GCF_043381705.1 Parasteatoda tepidariorum | reverse complement strand
TATATATATATATATATGTATAATAGATTCAAGCATTGCGTAATTTTTCTATTGCATATTTTAAATCTACGTATGTTTTGGAGTTGAAATAAACAAACATTTGTTGTAAAAGAGTTTTTTTTAATATAGATTTTAATATAGATTTTTAATATAGATTTCAATCGTCAGAAAATTGAAATTTAAGAATAATCATATAAAAGGAAGTTTTTGAAATCTAATCTTGGTTAAATTATGATTTATTTTATAAAATACATATTCAACGCATATTTTAATGAAAATATGCAAAACACTTGCAAAACGTTTATTAGAAATGAAGTCTAGTATGATAAACAACGTCGAAAAAAAGCGCGAGTCAAAGTCTCACTTCGAAATCGTTGCACCAAATTCGAGTTTCTATGCGAATTTGTTTAACCAGTTTCAGTTTTTTTTATAAAAATTCTTTAAAATTTTTTTCATTAAATTTTTCAGCAACAAATAGCGCACTCTAAAAGTGATGCAAATGCAAAATTTCACAGAAATATTGGCAACTGATTCCATCTGTTAACCCATATTTAACCCAGAACATTTAACTCAGAATTTCACAAAAAAGCTGAAATAAAACCAAGAACAGGAATAGAGCGGTTGAAATTGTGATGAATTGTTTGTAATTAAAAATAGTAAGAGCAGTTTTTATTACTCTGAAAAACCAGCTATAAAGGGAATGCTTTTGCTAACATTTTTTCCTACTTTCTGCCCTGTTGCAGTTGCATCAAAAGCAAGGAAGAGAGTGCTTTTCGATCGAATGCTTTGAATTCGTGTATTTAACTCAAGAGCTAAGAGACCTGTATCTGCTCTGCTAATTGCGTAAAGAAATCAACGCTTACAATCCAAGTCATGCCTTGCGTACGTTATTGGTTTAAGACCACGAGTCCCCTCCATCCCGCAATATAAAATATGCAGCAGTTTTATTGGTAATATAAGGTAAACGTCCCAACAAATAATATTCTTATTGCATGCTATTGCAATTTCGAAATTTAATAGTCAGTGATACATTTTTATTTTACACGACGAGTATACACGTCTTACGCATCGCAACCGAGATTTTTGTATACACGTCAGATGAACTTAGCTGGTTAAATATAAAAATTTTGGCCCTTCGAACAAAAATTCATTTGGTCAGATGGTTTACTATGGGTATTGAGTTCCATTCTGTGGTTTATTTTCAAGCTAAAACGTCATTTTCGCAGTTATTTTGTCTCGCAGTGGACTGATCGTTAAGACACGGTTTCCAGCAGATCACCAAAGTCAAGCATCGCTGGCTACGGTCAGTGTGAGGGTGAGTGACCACTTGCATCAGTCTGCGAAGGGACCGAGGGTGTGCGGTATTGGTCCTCGCTAAATTGTTCTACCGTAAAGTGCTCGACTTTGCGTGCAGGTCGTTGGGCTACCGAAGTTGGAGTGAAGAGGATCAAAATTGCAATGGCATGTCTTCGGATCATCTTCAGGGATGTTTTCCAGACCGTCGCCGATAGCCCATTGTGCAGCTCTAGTGCAACGTAAATGAACTACTACTACTACTTCGCAGTTATTTTGACGTTTGTTATTTATTGAAAAGGGCTGCCCGAACCAGCGTAATATTTTTAATACGTTTCTCACCTATGAAGTATTATTTTAGAGCTGTATTTCAAGCTCTGTCGCCAAGGAAAATAAAACAACTATAGTTTAGTACCTTACACTTGAAGCGAAGCAATGACTTTAAACTATATGTATAATCTTGCCGTGAAGAGTTACCTACGCTTTAGCGCAGTCAAATAACTTAAATATTGTAAGTTAATAAACTTTTATAAAAATTGCCAATTCGGTGACATTTTTCCCCCTGGATCAAAGTTATCAAAATGCCTTATCCTCAGTTTTCGCAAATTTTTTTGAGCCCAGGTAATTGATGTAATCGACTTCAATCGCCTTTCCTTTTCACAAAACTGTGGCTTTTCTATATATTGACGCTTTGCGCCATTTTGAAATTAAGCTTGGTTTTAGATAGGCGAAACTTGATCTAACTGTCATGAGTAACAGTTGCAAACTCGTAAAAAAGCATCATTTCATATTATTCGTAAAAAAGCATCATTTCATATTACAACGGAGTCTTCGAAACACTGCCTTAAAGGATACGTTAATGTAAAAACGTGGAACATAGCCACGTTTTTTAATTTCCAGTTCAATTGGTTTCTGTTTTGCTTTTTTAAGGATTTCTGCATTGCAAAATTTATGGAACCATTGCAAAAGTATAATAAGGTTTTGCTTGGAGCCCTCAGGGCAATAGAAAAAGAGGAAGGCCTAAAAATACTTTGTGCAGGACCATGCTAAGTGAATTGAAAACAATAAGAAGAACAAGGAGAGAGGCTAAATATTTCGCTCATAGAGAGTGAGATGGAGAGCAATGATAGAAGCCATTATCTCCAATTAGGAATGAACAGGAATATGTTTGTATGTATGTTATATTAAAAAACATCGCGTTATTACTAAGTAAGTTTAATAACTCTTTTCATAGCAAAGCATTCCTTTGTAAAAATTGGTGAAGTAATTTTTAGCTGCGAGTTAATATTTTAATTTTAATTTTTATAACCGTCGTTGAACAGCAGACCCGATTTTATGGGTTTGAGACTATTAATGTTCAACTCCGTAGCCTTGTAATTTTGAACCCAATCCAAAAGACAAGGGAACTCATGGATCGAGTATTGTGAGGACTTTTCATGGAGCTAACCCGCATTTGCGTTACATGGAGAGGAAGACCACGAGAACCTCCCACGGTTAGCCTGACGGCAAGGGGACTCCAACCCATGATCCGCCTACCACTGAGGATATTTCACGTCAGCACTGTGTCAGTTTAAGCCGGATGCAGAATTCGTAACGACCAGCCATCGCCGGGATCGAACCCAGGTTCACCTCATTGGAAGGCGAACGCTCTATCCCCTGAGCCATTGCGGCTCGCGAGTCAATATTTAGGATATTTTTGTGCATTCTCGTTATAACGACCTTATGTCATTGCACCCGTTTTTGCCCAGACCACGAGGGTCTTTATATCAGGCGTAAAAGTAAAGTATTTTCAAATCAAATATTATCATGAAAAAATGATATATTTTACAAATAGTATAAATATTTGAAATTATTTTCAATAAAAGAATCCGCAAAATTAGTGATTAAATTGCTGAACAAAATATCAAACCTAATTTGATAGTTAAATTGAATATTTAATTTTATTTTATTTTATAACAGTCGTTGAACTTCCGATCCAATTTTCTGAGTTTACGACTACTAATATTCAACTCCGTAGTCTTGTAATTTAGAACCCAATCCAGAAGATAAGGGAGCTCCTGGATCAAGTAACTGGTTGTTGTAGTTGCAGTTCATTTACGTTGCACTAGAGCTGCACAATGGGCTATTGGCGATGGTCTGGTAAACATCCCTGAGGATGATCCGAAGACATGCCATCACAATTTTGATCCTCTGCAGAGGGGATGGCACCCCTACTTCGGTAGCCCGATGACCTTCACGCGAAGTCGAGCACTTTACGGTAGAACAGTTTAACGAGGACCAATACCGCTCACCCTCGGTCCCTACGCACACTAATCCAAATGGTCACGCACCTGCACACTGACCGCAGCCAATTATGCTTGACTTTGGTGATCTGCTGGGAACCGCGTCTTAACGATCAGTCCACTGCGACACGGATCAAATAATTGGAGAAATTTGCCTACGTGGAGGACTTTTTGATGGATCTAACCNCAATTTTGATCCTCTGCAGAGGGGATGGCCCCCCTACTTCGGTAGCCCGACGACCTTCACGCGAAGTCGAGCACTTTACGGTAGAACAGTTTAACGAGGACCAATACCGCTCACCGTCGGTCCCTACGCACACTAATCCAAATGGTCACGCACCCGCACACTGACCGCAGCCAGTGATGCTTGACTTTGGTGATCTGCTGGGAACCGCGTCTTAACGATCAGTCCACTAAGGCACGGATCAAGTAATTGGAGAAATTTGCCTACGTGGAGGACGTTTTGATGGATCTAACCCGCATTTGCATTGCATGGCGAGGATAATAGCGAAAATCTCTTACGGTTAGCCTGACGGAAAGGGACTTTAACTCATGATCCGTCTACCACTGATGATATTTTACGTCAGCACAGTGGTCAGTGCAAGCTGGATGCGGAGTTTGTATCGACCAGCCAGTGCTGGGATTCGGACCCGATTCACCTCTTTGGAAGGTGAACTCTCTGTACCCTGAACCATTAAGGTTCTGAACATAAAATCGTATGATAAATAAAAGGGTTATTAAAGTTCGATTTCATTTGTGAAATAATCAATTACGAACAACGAAATTAAACAATTCAACAACGCAAACAACATTTGGTGGGACAATAACGAGCAGCCAGTCTGTTAATTACTTGCAAATAAAGTACTTTATTTGATTCTGTTTTCGCACAATTTGTTTTACGTAAATAGGTTTTTCTGGTAGTGTTATACACGTGGAATTGAAGTAAATTGACAAGGGAAATAAAATAAGAACAACTCCCACTGATTAAACATAAAGAAAAAATCATTTTATATTGGGTAATGACAGATCGCAAAATCAGAATCCAAGTTTTTACGCATTCCCCTTTAGTTCAATTTTTCAAAAATAGATCATACTTAAGAAAGTCCTTGCGCTGAAAATGCAAAAAAGTTATTATTTATCCGAGTTTAAAGGTTTTCAAGGACATATTTAAGTGTTCTTTTCTAAAGGGTTCCGTTTCTTCTTCTTCAAATAAAGATATTTTTATAAACAGGTATATTAAGATTGC
Organism: Parasteatoda tepidariorum; assembly: GCF_043381705.1. Lineage (NCBI taxonomy): Eukaryota > Metazoa > Arthropoda > Arachnida > Araneae > Theridiidae > Parasteatoda > Parasteatoda tepidariorum. Next base: position 8,813,381 of record NC_092215.1, on the reverse strand, counting down.
TTAAGGGTTTTCTTTTAATAACTAAAGATTTATGGATAATATCAGTTCTCCCACAGCTTCGAACTTATATTTTTCATTGAAAAGTGTGCTTTCGATTTGGATATTGCACTGTAATATAAATTTTCATAATGAATTTCCATAAATATCGAAAAATAGCACAGTAATGATATAATTACGTTCCATATTTATATTTCTTTTATATTTTGATACCTCCTATGTCTTCGATTTCAAATTTTCAGTTAAAAACTTACAGTTCGATTTAAAAATTATATTTAGGAATAATTTTGCTCTCAATTGCATAATAAAATCGTAAAATCACTCGACAATGATACAAAAATGTATAGATATTTGCTTATATTATAATATAATCTGTCTTGTGCCTTCAATTTTTAAATTTTCCGTTGAAAACAATGTGCTTACTTGGAAATTACGCTTAGAAATAATTCTCTATTGCATTCGAATAAAAATTATCTTAAAATCACAGAATTATTATACAAAGACTTTTCAGACAATTTAGAAAACAATATTTAGAATCCTTTAATTTATATGAAGTACATATATTAATTCGCCGACCAGGTGGCCGAGTGGTTAGTGTGCCTGACTGCTGAGCCGATGGTTGCGGGTTCGAATCCCGCTCAGGGCATGGATGTTTCTTTCTCTCTCACTGTGTGTCCTTTCTTCTGTGTGAATGTAACCCACTCTACAAACGGGTTTGTGGTTGTATGACGTGGGCGAAGCTACTCCACCTCCGTGGCTTAGCCACAGGTGCTCACTTGGTAACGATAAGAGAGTAGCAATTCTGGCATTTCTGAGGCCAATGGGAAATAGACCCAAGTGCCTGACATTAACCAAAAAAAAAACATATATTAATTTTTATTTCTAAGTTTTGGTTTATAGTTGCTGCTTAAAGTAATTTCTTGTTATTTATTTGCAATCAAATTTACTAGCAATAAAAAAAAGTTTTCTTACAAAAAAGATCTTCACGCAATATAAGTGATAAACTACACTTTATAAAGAATAGGCACTTAAACATGAAAGTGTTACTTAGAGTTGTTTCCATATAGTTACTTTACTGACCAAAATTTTTATACGATAACTGCAAAATATCCAGCATTGCATTGCATTGTCTCTTATTTATTTAGTTCACCAAAAACACTCTCTTGAACATTTGAAAATATGGCTTATCATGTATTGAACCAAATGGTAAGGTATTTTAGTTATTACGTCAGAGGAAGTTGAATTGTTTCTTATGTCAAAGTTCAATATGAATGGTTAACTGAACGTGAACAATAACAAGCTTTCTAAATCCGGAAGAAATTTAGAAAACATCCGGTTTATCCCTCCACTTATGTTATATTTATGCTGTAATGTGTTAACAGGCTTAATATTATAGGAAAATTTTATTATTGTGATTTGTGTTTACATTTACACTTAATTTTGCCATTCATAAGAGTCTCTGTAATTTAATCCTAACAGGTCTTGACCATAAAATAAAATTAATATCACAGCATAATTAAAGTGTAAGGTCCCGCAGTGGACTGATCGTTAAGACACAGTTCCCAGCAGATCACCGAAGTCAAGCATCACTGGCTGCGGCCAGTGTGCGGGTGGGTGACCACTTGGATCAGTCTGCGTAGGGACCAAGGGTGTGCGGTATTGGTCCTCGTTAAACTGTTCTACCGTAAAGTGCTCGACTTCGCGTGCAGGTCGTCGGGCAACCGAAGCGGGGGTGCCATCCCCTCTGCGGAGGATCAAAATTGTGATGGCATGTCTTCGGATCATCCTCAGGGATGTTTCCCAGACCGTCGCCAATAGCCCATTGTGCAGCTTTAGTGCGAAGTAAATGAACAAATCAACAATCAACAATAAGTGCAAGGTTTGCCATGTTTTGAATAGTATCCCTTATTTGGCTATATTTGCGTAAAATAGCACCATTTGTTATTTTATTCGTTATTTGTTTATTATTTGTTATATTTTGGTTAGCATCATAGCAGGTTTGTGGAGTTTTCTAAATTCATTTGTTGTTTCTTTCGTTGAAAGTTAAATTGAAAGAACTCGTTATATTGAAAACACTACAAGTATAATAATATTGGATGGCGTGTTTTGTCAAACTTTTAGGCGTAAAATAGAGTTGGAAATATTAACCCGGAAGTCTTACGGCAAATTTTGACAACCAGCGCCATCTGCGCTTTGCTTTATACTTTCAACCATCGATAAAAATTTGGTATCAAAATTTCTGAGAAATGAAAATTAAAAACGCTTTCTTGAACAATTAGAGGATGTGACTTATCATTATATTATCCCAAATCGTAAGATATGAGAGCTTTTAAATTAGATAGTTTTTTTTACGTCAAAGTTCAATATAAGAAACTGGTAGCAAAATCTCTTTTAAGTGAAAAAAATAATAATATACTATTTTTATTTAAATAATAGATTTTTTGAAGATTTTAAATCACTATTTATGCAGTCTATTTTTATAATATACACAGTTATGCACAGTCCCTTATACACAGATCACAACCTACGTGAAATAACCAATCTCAAAAGGCAGCACATTGCAATCGTAAGCGCAATGCAGAACTGGGGCGATTAATCCTGTGGTGTGAACTACCACTATAAATATTAAATACCAATTAACTAGTATATAACACATGTTGACTGGATTCCATCTCGAGGTACCTTTCGACAGATGATAGTTGACATAGTCGATAATTATATTCCCTTCAATCCGATGTCCAAAAGAGCATTTGCTGTCGGTCCAAGGGTGGAAATATTTCCGAAACAGTTAATTTTGTAAACTGTTCTCTTGCCGCCGTGGTAAAAGCATACCATACATAGCGAAATGACACCAACCAAAATCAGCAACATGGACAATGTGGTGCACCACGAGCCATAGATTACTGAGTTGAGCAACGGCTGCGGAGACTCGCTCGGTCCAATAAACGACAAACTGTCGAGGAAATAACCGCCCAAATGAACCAAGAGGCTACCGACTGTTTGTCCTCAAGGACGGTTCAGCGAATGTTCCTGCGTAGGCACCTCCTAAGCAGATGCTTGGTTAATGTACATATGCTGACTGCAGTTCATCAGCGAAAAAAGTTCGAATTTGAGCACCAGTACTCCATCTGGACCTTCACTGAGTGGCAATAGGTTGTTTTTCCATTGAATCACTTTTTATGCTCCATCGGACAGATGGACGTTGGCGTATATAGCTTGAAACGCTAGCAAACAAACACCTAGCAATGATACCCGGGTGGATCCAAGTTGACGGAGAAACATTATGGTCTGGAGAATGTTTTCGTGGCATGCTTTGGGTGCACTCAGTATTGTGGAAGGCAGAATGGATCAATACAAGTATGCATATGTCCTTGCTGACCATGTCCACTCCTGGATACGAATTGTTTTTGCTCAGGGAAATGGTATTTATCAGCAGGACAATGTGATGTGACATTTAGCTCGCAGTGTATTCGCGTGTTTCGAAGACCACCAGAATGAAATTACGTACTCCCTCTGCCAACAAATTCCCTGAACTCAAACCCAATCAAGAATCTGTGGCATCACCCCCAGGGTTTTTTTCGCGCCATGGATCCTCAATCGTGTAACCTAGAGTAGTTGGTCACCACGATTAAAGTCGGCAGGGTTCAACATCCCAGTGAGAAATTTCTACGAGCCTAGTTGACTCTCTTTCCGCACGTCTCGTTGTCATCAGCTCTGCTAAAGGTGGTTATATATATATATATATATATATTGCTCCCGTGCCGCAGGTCCTGGTTTCGATTCTCGGGCCGGGCAAGGTTGACTCAGCCTTTCATCCCTTCAGTGGGTCGATAAATGAGTATCACGCATGCTTGGGAACTAAACACTGGAGGCTCCGCGTTCGGCTGACCACTTAACCGGAACATCTGCTCCTGCACCCCAGAGCCCAAGGTCAAGAAAACTGAGATGGGCACAGTGGACCCTGGCCCTCTATGAGCTGTCGTGCCACTGAGTTTTTTATATATATATATATATATACATATATAAAAATAATTGCTTTCTATTATACAATAATGATTCAAGAAGGAAACTCTGTTTATTAAAGCTACGGACATATTTCTTTTTTTAAGATAGGAAGATTTTAATAAAATAAATTTAAATTTTGGTCACCTAAATATCACTAATTTAATAATCATCAACAGAAAAATATTTTGAGGATGCAGCTAACCTTATTTTCTATTCCTTATCGGTTCTGTGATTTGTAGAGAAATTTCAGCATTGGGAATCTCAAATAGCATTTGTCTGTTTGCTATGCAAAGTCTTTAATGACACCAAACTTTGTCACCTCGAAGTGAACTGATTGTAAGGACACGGTTCCTAGTCGAACACCGAAGTCAAGCATCACTGGATGCGGTTTGTAGGTGGATGGCCTCTTTGAACAGCCAGCGTAGGGACGGAGGGCTCACGGTATCGGTCCTCGTTCAACTGTTCTACCGTAAAGCGCTCGACTTCGCGAACAGGTCCTCGGACTTCCAAAGTGGTGGTATCATCTGCAAATCCGAAGATCAAAACTGCGATTTCATGTCTTTGGATCATTCTCAGGGATGTTTCCCAGACCGTCTTTAATAGCCCATTGCAGCCCCCTAGTGCGACGGAAATAAAGTACCTACCTATAAAATTTTTTCCTTCACTCGGTGAAGTGAGGTAAACTTCAAAACCTTAAATAGGAGGGCCTATTTTTATTGCAGACTTACAATATCCAGAATCCCCATTTAATCTACTATATTTTTTGTTGAATTTTTAATTTATAGATGACATTGTTATTGCAAAATGAAAATGTTTATGAACTGTTAAAAATGGCCTAGGATTTCATCCCTGATGGCGGCTAATGCTGCTTCAGTTAACTTACTTCGCCCAAGATTTATCAAAAAAAGACGGACTCCACGATTGGGTTTGAGGAGCTAATTAATTAGGTTATAAATATACGAGCAGAATATAGGATGGCATAAAAGACAAGAATGTATTTAATAAGTTTAATTGTTAACTTACTTGGCCAAATTAGTTTGGGTGTAATTTCTCAAGACACCAGATAAAGATAATTCAGGCTGGAAATTCGGTTTCGATCCATTGTTTACAATGTTCATGGCATCCATTAAATTCAATCTGGAATGAGTTTGGAATATTTTGGGCTCGTTCACATTGGAGTGGTTAGTTAGGTAAGGTCTCAAGTATTTGTTATTGAAGTATTTAAACCTAGAAAAAAAAAGAATCATACGATCAGATCTTGAAAAAATTGGACATATTATGAGTAATATATAATGATCTTAAAAAACCCCAGCAAATGTATATTTTTAAAAGCTTTGTAAAAATGAAATAAAGGAATATTCATATTTAAGGTTGATCATTAATATTTATAAGAGATAAAAATTAAAAAAAAAAAATCAGTAGTCAGAATTTATCAAAAATGCAAAGTTAAAGCATAAAAAAAAATCAGTTAAATTCCAAAAAAATGAAAAAAAGTAAAAGGTGATTGCTAGAAACCTTTTCAGTTTATTCATACAATCAAACTGTTTTTGATGTTTCAGCTATTTTTTCTAAAGAAATAATTTATCGGAATTTTATAAACAATTCGTCAAGTTTTAATGATACTTTTTCCTGACTTACATAATAATGAAATATTAATTTGATACCCCTGATGCGTATGTATAATTTAAACTTTATTTTTGACAAAAATTCCAAAAATGTATTTCCAGGGAGGCTCTTATTAAACACCCTGTAAATAATGATAAATATTCTCAGAGGCTACTCTTGATGACTGTTTTTTAAAATAATATCTCATTTGTCTAATTTTTGAAAAAAATAATTATTCCTTTCAGTTAATAAAATATTAATTATTTGAGTCTAATAATGAGAAAATTGAATGATAATAATGAGCATCATTGAGAAAATTTCATTGATTGTCTAAATTTTTGTTTAAACTATTTAAAATTAAGACTAAGAATTCAAGGCTGTGTGAGCAACAGAATACAAGGGCCAACTGCATAAAAAGTTTCGCAAATTTTATTTTCAGAAATGCATTTTTTTTACCCTGTATTTATATTAAATTATTTAATAAAATTCACAATAATAAACTTTTTATTCTTACGGAATTAGAATCATATGTAAAACTAAAATTGATTTATTTTATTAGCATATTAATTAACTACTTTTGTTTGGTATATAAAATATACTTTTCTATTCTTTGAAGAACTACTAAAAATGTACTTTTACTATTAAATATACTTTTCATGCTTTTCTCAATTTTAAGGATTTTTAAAATTTGGGTGCCCTTGGCCTTTTGCACTTTTTGGACAATTAGGAACTGTTTAAGCGAATTGTATTGATATAATTTAATTTTAAGAAATTTTAAATGAGGAGACATTTAGGTGAACTTCACAGGGATTGGACAAAATTATGGAATCACTTCTAGACTAACTTTATGTAAACAATCTTTCTTTTAGCCGTTTTGGAAAAAGTTTGGTCCAACTTGAAAGATCATGGTTAAAGTTTTTAGAAATGGTGTCCTTCTTATCCCTGAAAACTTAACATCGACCAAAATAAAAATGAGCATAGAAAGTTAATAGTTTCTTTCATTTTTCAATGCCACTGTAATTAAAAATGTATTCTGATATAAATATTTTAATTCTATGGAATGATTTAAAAATTGCCGATATTAAAGCTAAAAAGAAGTTATTAACTTTTGACGTTCATTTTGATCGATCCGAACTTTGCATGGGAAAAAATGACATCATTTTATTAAAGCTTCAAGCATGATCTTTAATAAAATGACATCCTTTTATTAAGGCTTCAACCATGATCTCTCAAATTGTACCAATAGTTTTATCATATAAAACTTCTAAGACATTTGTTGCTAAATTTTGTACAACCCCTGTATTCCGAAGTTGTTTTCATCACAAGATACGCTCGCAAGCGGGGTGATAAGTTCAGTGTATTAGACAAAAGTCTGTATTTTTCAAAACATCCGCTTATGTGTGTGTATATATATATATATAAAAAACATATTAAAGATACAAAAAAGAATTTAAAAAAAGAGAGATTAGCGAAGAAAATTAGAGAAGAAAAAATAATAAGTTTTATTTACTACGCATAAGTTACTGCGCATAGTTTACTGCACATAGAATGGGGAAATTAATCAATAAACTGATTTTAAGAATATTTGAAAATATTTAAAAACTTAAAAAACAATTAAAAAAACTGAAACCAGAATAAGGAAAAAATATAAACTCGTCGTTAGCTCACACGGTTATATCCGTAGAAGGAGTGCTTTCTAATATTGTATAAATATAGCCAAAGCAAAAATATATTAATTCAATCGTGTGACTTATTGTATTGATATATTTTGCTTTAGCTATGTTAATACGATATTTAAATGCTCTCTTACTGATTGATTATTTCTTTTCCTTAATTTGTTTTCCGGTTCTTAAATGTTTTAAAATTTTTTAAAACCATTTATTTTTTAATAATATTTTTCTTTTCCTAAAAATGTTTTTTTTCTAATTTTATTTGCATCGATCTATCTATCTATCTATCTACTATCTCTCTCTCTCTCTCTCTCTCTCTCTCTCTCTCTCTCTCTCTCTCTCNNNNTGTGTGTGTGTGTGTGTGTGTGTGTGTGTGTATGTGTATTAATTTGAATAAGCTTTTATTTGTTTTGAAAAATCTTTAATTTGAAAAAACCCTGATTTTCACATTTCTTATTTTATCATTGGCTAAAAAAATAAAAATTTGATTGGAAAATGACTTTTCAATGATGCGCAGTTTATTCAGCATATTTTAAAGGTATTCAACTTATCTATATCAATCTATATTGAAATGGCAAACTTTTATACACTTTTTTAAAAAAAAAACTGAATCAATTTTAAAAAGTTTTTTTGTTATTGTTTTTACGCACATTTCAATAATTTTTCTTAAAAATTCTTACTTATAAAATTGATTACCAAGGCATTCATGAAATTATTAGAACTGTAATTGTGTCACGGGAACAAAGGTTATATACATATATATATATATATATATAACCTTTGTTCCTATGACACAATTACAGTTCCAATAATTTCATGAATGTTTAAGTTCACAGGATACGAAAGGTAGAGTGGATAAACATTCTTATCACAGGAAGAACAAATATCCTCTCACTTTTTAATCATAAAGATAAGTCATAAATGTCATTGCTTTTTCTTATTTCTTAAATGATTTAAAGATAACGAGAATTGTGCCTAAACTTGAATGCAATATTTAACTGTAATGCTTTAATTTTTCCCCAAAGCAATTATTTAGACTTTTTATTGTAAAGAAGACATTTTTAGAAGCAATATTTCACGTGACGTTATGTAGCAAATTTTGAAAGAGTCTAAAGATGGAGCTGCGGAGTTGGTAAGAAAAATGTTTGACTCCACCTCCAGGTTTTCCTGAGAACTTGACTCTAACTTAAACTTGTTTAAAATTTTTATAATTGAAGTAATGCAGTTTAAAAAAAAGCCTATTTGTACAAAATATTGAAAGCGTATAAAACTAATAAGAGCTGGATTTCAATGTCTCTTTCTCGTTTATGTATAAACATCTTATTACAACAAGATTGTTGTTTGAAGAAGCGAATATTCCTTAACTGGGAAACCATTACAAATGCAACATTATACAGTGAAACCTCCAGGAAAGATCACCCCTATTTACTACCACTTTCGGAATATGCGGAATTTTTTCCATAGACTTTGTGTTGAAGAAAACCTTTAGAAGAGACCATTTAAGCTTCTCCCAGCTACAGAGCAAGCATCTGCACCAAATGCGAATAAGGTAAAAAAAAGGAAACACGAAAAAACATAAAAACAAAAAATTTAACGAAACAAATAAATAGATTAAAATGTATTCAAAATATATGTATGAGGCTCTTATTTAGCGAACTCTTTTTGATGATACAACCTCATGTTGCAGTCAGAGTTCACTAAAGTCGATGCTATCAATGATTTACTTTCAAAGTTGAAAGTTAAAATAGAAAAAAAAAGTAATTTTGGAAAAAACAAGCGCCTCAAACAAACAAATCTCTTCTACATACAGCTAACTAATTTTTATGATGTAAAATTAAATGCAAACTTAAACGAAAAACATAATGGCTTATTTGTTTAAAATAGCTTTATCATTCATAATAGGTAAAATTGCTTTTACATATAATTATATAAGTTGGGATTATTTTTATAGAAGCTAAATTTTATTCATATTTCCATCCTTTCATGACACCAACAGAAGTGGCATTTCCGCGCAAAAAAAATGACACTGACTAAAATTAAAATTGTTTGCGAAAAGTCATGTGCCCTCAATAACAATTAAAGTTAATGGAAGTAACTTCTGAGAACGACCAACCTCCATCAATGACCATTTTACTGTAGAACAGAGAGCTGTCGCTCCTGAAAAGTTTTACTGTATTAATTTGCATATCTATTTAATTAAATTATAATCCTAGCTAAGCAAATTTGGATTTGGAACCCATGCATCATAATATAAATTAATAATTTATTTAATATAATAACTTATTTATTAATGTAATAATTTAATCAAATTAACAGTTTATTATATCAATCATAGTCTGAAAAACGTTCAAATGTGGTAAATTAAGATTGTGATAAGTTACAGTTTAAGTTGTCATTATATTCACTTTAATAAATTTTTTGTTCGCATAATATTAAATACTTGTCTAAATAATTTTCATAAGATCACAATCCTCCTTTTTTATAATATAAGGATTTAACAATTTTTACTAACAGGAGACGGAGTTATTTTACGGATATTACCGAATGTTGGAGTCGAGCAGATTTTTCCGTCCCCAACGCCAAATTTACAAAACTGATCAAAAGCGCTTATTTAGATATTTTGTAGAGAATTGGAGCAAAAATTCTCAACTTTTAAAACCATTTTCACGCAAATGAATATAAACTAGGGAAAAGTTTATTGCTTAAAAAATCCATCCACTTATCATCTATTCAAAGGTCTAAAAATGTGCAAAATTTCTAGGTGCCTGGACAAAATAAGAAGTTAAAATGTTAATCCCAAAAATGTTAACATTTTCTGGTTGAAAACGGAAATAGTTTGAATTTTATCAAAATATTGAAATATTTCTAATTTTCAAAGTTGATGAAAAAAATTTGAATGAACTTAACATATCCTTTTTAATAACTTCCTTGTTTATGTTTGGTCTCTAAACGATTACTTTTGGCCATAAGACGTTTCTATGTGTGTGCATGTGTGATGTTGATATCTATAGTTCTTATGGTTTTGCACAATGTCAATATTTTGCACGAATATGTCTTTTAAAAATTATTTTTTCAACTGTTAGGATACAATAAAAATATATTCCTAAATCAAGTGCCATATTCTATCAACACATAAAAAATAGAATAATTTGAAATTAACATTTCTTTATTAAACTTAATATTTTCTGGGGATTTGATTTAAATTTTAATTGAGTATTAGTTGGAGTCGGAGTCAAACATTTTAATTACTGACTCCCCGACCTGGGTTTTAATGCAAGGCCAGGAGATTCTTACCGCTATCACCTCTTCGCTCTTAACTGTTGCTGATTGCGCATGCGCTGGGGTGTTAATCAGTCTGACACTAACTGCCTATTTCTAGAGGTCAAGTGCAACGTTAATATTAACTAATATATTATTTGATTTTTTTTTAAAGTGATGCTCCACTATTGCAACAGTTATGTAACTTTTTTTTTAATGGAAAATGAAAAAAAAATTTTATTACACATATTAATATTTTATTTTACCGTGTAATACCGTAGTTATACCGTTAATAATTGTTTTTAAGTTAAGAGATTTTTAATCTTTCATTGAAAACTAGAACGCATCATAAATATGCACTTTAATGTGATGTAATGTGCAACTAGTTTCTTAATAAAAGGTTTTTTTAATTTTTTATCTATTATTTTCTGCTGCGATGAGACAAAATCCTATAAATTCTTATTTTTCTCCTCCAAAAAATTTTTAGGTTGAAGAGTAAGTTAAAAATGTGTTTTGGACTAAGCTGGATTTGATAAAATATCTGCAAGATTGCTTTTCCTAATTTTTTAAAGAAAAACCAAGTAAATAGTCATATTATTATATCAGTTTTAGTTCTTCAATTTTTTTTTAATTAAACATTTATTTTAACGTTAGTTTAATTATACAAAAACGCTTTTTATTTAAACATTTTTAAAAGCGTAATTTTTAAACTTTTTCAGAAACATTTATAATTAATATTTATATTTAATATTATAATATTAAAATTAATTATTTGCTTTTCGAAAGATAAAAGAAAGTAAACAAAAAGCTGACTTTTGGCAAAATCTTAAAAGGCATAATGGAACTAGATTTGATTGAAATTACATAAATAATTGAAGTAATATGTGTATCATGACGAAAAAAATTGAAATTGGTTTCATAAAACTAGATTGAGCTGGCCTTTTAAATTTGAAATCGTATTTATGCTCTCTCAGAAAATATTCAATGAGTTAAACATTTACCTGTCTCTTATTTTGTTATTTCCAAGAAACTGATCAGCAACTTCTTCAATTCCTCCCATCACGTGATCCATAACCTATAAATAAGATTAAGAATCTCAAATTTTGAAACCAAATATTTCTATTATTAATATTTTTTCTTCTGCCTTTTGTAAATACCTAACTCATTTCATAAAACTTAGAAATTCACCTTTCATATTAGAGACAAGAAAAAAATATACAATATATAAATTGAAATTTATGGCTAAGATATTATACACTACCAGCAGAAAATTCGTGAATATCCTATTCATACAACGCATATTTTTAAAAGATCGGCATTTTGTTTGTGTAGTAAGGCGGAAAAAAAAGATCTCTCAGAATAATTTTTGTTTTAATACGCGGATTTTCAAGTGCTAATCTTAATAGTTCAGACATTTTACCTCTAGTATGTTAATTTTTAAATAAAATAAATATAAATTAAATTACGAAATCAAACACAAGACGTACGCTCTGAACATACTTTTTTTTGTCTGATTCAGATTATTTTTATAGTCATAATGAAATAAACACAAAGCGGACAAAACTTTTATTTTAATAATATGATGATTTTTATTATATGAATGATATGAATATGAATTAATTATATGAATGATTAGTAATGAATAATTTTTGTTCTAATTGAGTGGAATTTAAAGTACTAAATGCTAATCTTAAATGCTCAGACTGTTTACCTCCCGCATGCTAATTTTTAAATGAAAAAATATAAATTAAATTACGAAATCAGACACAAGACGTACGTTCTAGGAATGAACATACTTTTTTTTGTCGTATTCAGATTACTTTTATAATAATAACGAAATAAGTGAAATAAACACAAAGCAGTCAAAACTTTTATTTTAATAATATGAATGATTTTTATTATATGAATGATATGAATATGAATTAATTATATGAATGATTAATAATGAATAATTTTTGTTCTAATTGAGCGGATTTTCAAGTACTAAATGCTAATCTTAAATGCTCAGACGGTTTACCTCCAGTATGCTAATTTTTAAATTAAAAAAAAATATAAATTAAATTACGAAATCAAACACAAGGCTTACGTTCTAAGAATGAACATGCTTTTTTTTGTCTGACTCAGATTATTTTTATAATAATAATGAAATAATTGAAATAAACACAAAGCGACCAAGACTTTTATTTTAATAATATGAATGATTTTTATTATATGAATATGAATTAATTATATGAATGATTAATAATGAATAATTTTTGTTCTAATTGAGTGGATTTTCAAGTGCAAAATGCTAATCTTAAATGCTCAGACTGTTTACCTCCAATATGCTAATTTTTCAATAAAATATATAAATTAAGTTTTGAAATCAAGCACAACGACGTACGTTTTCGGAATGAGGATAGCTTTTTTTTATCGGATTCATATTTTTTTTAATAATAATAACTAAATAAGTGAGATAAATATAAAGCTGTCAAAACTTCCGACTACTTTTCTATTTGGAACTGTATTTTCCAAAATGTGAAAGACAAGTATTGCTATAAAGAGTAAACGAAAGCTTAAGCGTTTTGCTAATAGTACGTTTAGAGAGTTCATGCAGTTTAACTTGTTTATTCAATGAAAAATTAATATGAAACTATAATTTTGAATGATAAATTCTTAGTTTAGCATTTAACTTAATAAGGATAGATGAAAAAGAATTTTTTTTCCAGTGGCGATGACACATTGGTTAAGGCTCTGAACTGTCGTTATTGTGCACTTTAAAAACTGTATTGTAATACCTATCCAAATTTGGTGTTAAAAAGCACCAAAAATTCTTTACATTACTAATTTATTTCAAGTTAATACTAAATCCATCTTTCTTAGATTCTTTAGAGGGTGTAGTTCATTCTTAACACCAATAACTGATAAAGCTTACGCCAATTTGCAGCTTGCTGGTGAATAAGGTTGGGTTTTTTCTGAGCTCCACAAGTTTGGTGAATGATTGTTATTTATTTAAACTTTTTAATAAAGTTTTAAACGTATAAAAAATGCTTTTTAACCATTATTCCCCCATAAAAATTGTGGTTTTCTTATCTCTCCGAATATGATGTTTAACAACCCCAAAAAATGCGCGAAAGAGCATTTTTTTTTGGTTAATCAAACTCCAAATCGCCTTTCATATGCGATTTAAAGAGTGTAATTTTAATCTATACCCTTAAAATTGAACTACTTCATACCACTTTATATCAAAATTGAATACTGTTATTGTATATTTTAGTGTTATTCAATAACAAAAATTGTGTAGGCTACTTTACTCCAAATGGTGTAAAAAAACATTGGTTTAGTGAAACAATAGATTCAAGAGTTACGTATAGCATTTCACTGCACTACTTAAAGTAGTTGCAATCATATTTGGTTTTGAGATACACTAAAAGTTAGTGTAGAGGTTTAAGGGTGAATAATTGTGTAATTTAAAGATAGTGAGAAGATGGCGGTTCGTTTACATGAAGTATACAGTTGAATGAGTTCTTGTCGGATTGAATTGACAAACCGGGTCATAGCCTATTTAATACCAAGTAAGTTTTAACCCTCGTTACTGTTTGATTAAGAATATTGATTGTGGTCGATTATTTGCCGAGCAATTTCAATCCTCTTGTCGGATTGATTTGAAAAACTACTGTAACTGTATGAAATGTACGAATGATTTGAGTTGTATAATAAAGATATTTAAGTTCTCATAAGACTTTCATAAATTTTTCAATTGTATAAAGTAATTTTACAATATTTAACTTCTATTTTCTTTGGTTTTGTTTGAATTCATACTAATATACTGTCTGTGTAGCGCGTGTGTTTAATCAATAAACTAATTTTATTTTAAGTAATATTATATAAGTGCCTTCTAAATTTATGATTCTTGCTTTAGATTGTATCGTAAAAGTAACTTTACTAATTTCTATGAGCATCGTATCTTACTGTAACTTTATATTTTAGTGCTACTGAATAACAAATATGGTGGCGGGTACTTTACACCAAGTAGTGTAATTGAACTTTCTACGTGTTTCATTACTCTAGGAAATATTTTTGGTTTTTGTATAGGGGAACGTTTAGTGAAACACCAACGCCATCATATTTTGGTGCGTAGATGCGTGAAAATTGTTCAGAGTATACGAACTTTTAGCTGGTAATTTATTCACTTAGTATCACGATAAAAACTATCACGAGGATCCGTATCTTAAACGGAAAAATGGAAAGAAAACCATATCATTTTTACCTTTTTTTTTAGGATGAATAAAATAGTCGTGACTACCATATGTATTAAGTCATCGTAGTTACGGGATTTTTACTCCAAGCTGGAAGATAAATGGTTTTACTGCTAGTTTCTTTTTATCATTTTTTTTTCATTTCTGGTTAAGGCTTTCTGCGGGAGTTTTACTCGTAATGTTAAGTCAATATATAAGTCATAGTTTTTATATTGTGATGGTACTTACCTGTTACTAATTACTGTCGCTATTTCTATTTAAGAGAAGTAAATGATACTTACCATTCTCTTACCAGTTTTTCTATCCTCATTATCTATGAACATAGCATTGAAAGTATGTTTTTTCATACTTGAAAATTTGTATTAAAAAAAAACGAATGAAATTGTAGTACTTACTTTTTAAATTTTGTAATCAATATATTTTATCAACAAAAATGTTGCTTTAGCTAAACTACTCAAAAGTTGAAAATAAAATTGAATCAATTGAAAATAAAGAAAAACAGAAAATGAATAATTATGTTAGGAATAGTTAGATTTGTAACAAACTTGGGTTTTAGTTATGAAAATTCTACCACTTAAGTTGTAAAACGGAGCATTTGGCCTTCTTTCGATTCGTTCTCAAAAGTTCTGCAGAATCAATGTAAAAAGCATATTTTGGCTAAATAAACAAACCATTATTTTGATATTATCGGATTATTAATCCTAAAAATATAGGAGGTGGTTACAATCTAGAAATTATTCCTTTATTTATTAAGTCGGATTAACAATCGAAAAGTTTGAATTCTAAATTTTACATTTTGCGTATTTCGCCATTTTTCAAAATTATACACAAATATAAGAGTCGTTTATTTAGAGATTATTCCATAATAATTATATATTTTTGCAATTAGTTTATAATTTTTTATTATTTAATTATAAAATAATCGAACAATTTTTGAATAGTAAAGAGCACAATTTTTATGTAATTTGTTTTCGAAAAAAAAATTTTTTTTCTTCATAAAATCTAAACTTTGAACGGGATAAGTCAAATAGCGCCGGAGAAGTTAAAACTAAATTTTTTTCTTTTAGAAAACTTCTAATAAAACTATCTTCATACTTACTGTACCATGAAGTCGTTCATTCATTGAAATTTCTTTTTCGCTCTTTTGTGTTACCTTTAAAATTCTCACAAAAAATCGAATTGTCATTCCCTGTCAAGAAAATAAAAATGATAAATTTAGTTATTTAATTAAAGATAACAGAAAAAACGATAAAAGAATTGGATTAGAAGCTCTTAAAATGTAGTTGAAAATTAGATTAGAAGTTGTTAAGAATTGGTAAAGAGTTAGGTTCTGTAGGATAACAGGCGTTTTTGATCTTATGAAAGTTATTTAAACCTCTCACCAAATTAGTTTATGACATTAGACCGTTTTCAAGTCTATGTTTATATAAACTATTAACACCTATGAAATCAATAAAATGAGTATAAATACAGGAAAACAATAAAATTAACGAGGCACTTTTTGATTATAAAGATATTAAATTACAACATATCACTAACACATAGTTAAACCTACGTTAGTTAAAAAATTGTTATTACTTTAAGAATATAAATATATTTTGAAACCCATTTATGTTGTTATTGTTACTAATGTCACTTGCCAAACCAGCAAGCCTGCTTGGTGAAACCAAGCGAATTTAAGGCGGAAGGTGCATTTCTTGTTTTTCAGTGGAGCCATTTAGGACCAAGAATACAATTTCTGCCACACACACGTCACATCCCGTTCATGGGGTGGACTTATTCATACATCCATTCATTCATCCACGGATCATAATTTTGACCTAAACCAGAAAACAATCAATCTCCAATTCAGTTCCACCAGAGGCATGATTTGTTATGGGAGCATGGCGGACTTTGTGACCTAACAGATTTACGTGCACCAGTCACTATTTACTACACGGCTAATCGAACTCAGGAGCTCTTGGACATGGACCCAACGCCCTACCAACCAGGCTATCCCAGCTTATACATATATTACAAATAGATATTTATTGTTGTAATAATTTGATAATAATATTAAAAAATGGAAGCGTCTACCGGCAAATTATACATAATTATAAAAAGAATTTAAATTATGTATTGTATGAATAAATTATCATTTTAATCATAATTTTCAAAAAATATCTATATCTATACCTAAATTTCGAAAAATATCTATATCTACAATTGTAAAGCTAGTTTAAAATAAATTCAAATTATAATTTTCAATAATTTCTTAGTTCTCGAATATTCTTCTTGTAATAATATGTTTATAAATGTGTGAGTGTTCAATTAAGATTTGATATATAGCTCCTTAATAGTACTGCATAAATTCAAAATTTTGCACAAACATAATTACTGAAATTAATTTATTATCATTACTTTTACATTATGACCTAAAGTGCAATTTGAAATAAAGTTCTTCTGATTCCAATCATGCATAGAAAAAGAGAAATATTTAATTCCGAAATAGCATTTATTTAACCCCTTGCCTGTGTTGCCGAGGCAATTTGAAATACCCGACCTGAGTTCGGGTAACAGAGAAAATGGGTGCTTCGATTCCATGTAGTTCGAACTCAGTTCCTCCAATGCATAATATGTAGTTTACCATTTTCCTAATAGATGTTTTTAAATTTTCCATCGAAAAGTTAGGCAGTTTCACGCCATTTGTCGGATTTTTGGAATTTGTCAGAAATGTAAAGGAATCTGAGGGACAAGGAATTCATGACAGTTGATATAAATAATAATATTGCTGTAATAGATTATTATTTTTATCTTGAAAATCATGTAATTTGATTTATTTTATTTTGATAATTATTTGCAGAAGTTAAACATAATCCATTAACATTTCCCATATATATGAAAATATGGAATATTGTTGTTATTTCGTTTAAAATTTTGTGTCTGTTTTAAAAAAATTTCAAAATTTTCCTTTAGATGATAATAGCGAAAAAAATGAAGAGAATTTTTTTTCCATTCTTGGCACGTTTTTCTCTAATATATTCCACAGACAAGGAGCTAATAATAATTTACATTTAATTAGTTCTACGATTCGGTGAGCATTTTAATCGGATATAAGTCTGAATCAATACTTTCAAAAAAGTCTGGAGTTGGAACAACATATTCTTTGGAATAATATAGTTCTGCCAACATCTGCTGTCATTGAAGTAGTAGCAACGTTTTAGTTTTATTGTATAAATCATGGTTTTTGAAGTTTCAAAAAATAACTCACTTGTCAGTTATCTACTGAGCTTTTAAATGTTAACAAAATTTCAAGGGAACATGGTACCAAAATTCTAGAAAAAGTCAAGTGTAGTGCTAAAGAGCTGTACAAGAAACTACTTAGCTAGTGCTAAAGCTGTACAAGAAATTACTTAGTTAGTGCTAAAGCTGTACAAGAAACTACTTAGATAGTGCTAAAGCTGTACAAGAAATTACTTAGTTAGTGCTAAAGCTTTACAAGAAACTACTTAGTTGCCTATAATGCTACTAAGGCTCTTTCTCCAAATCTTCAAATCTCAGATATTTTGGACATATGTAATAATAATATACTAATTAAAGGTAAGGATAGATAATTAGTTCTAGTCGAAAGTTTAAAAAAATTGCAAAACTTGAATTTTCGATTTTTTTTGTGAGTAATTTCTCATTTTATCTCAGAATAAAAAAAAACTGCTTTAAGATTTCATATCATTTCTTACCTTAATGGTTTCTACCAGTTATTCCACAGAATAAAGCGATTGTATAGTAAAAGATTGAGGAAAAATTATTCAAAGCTGAAGGATAAGTAGCATTTTAAAATTTATTTTTAAAATAAAACAATTACTTTTCTCCCCATTTTTAAACTTTATGTGAACAGTTTTTACCCCTTATGAATATATTTTAGAGAATAAAATTGTGATAGATCCCATAATAAAAGACTTTTACGAAAAGGTACCATATTCCCATAATTTTTGAAAATTCTAACAATTTTAACTATTACTTACTATTCTATAAGAAGGACCTTAAAAATTAGCAGTTGCGCATTTGATGTATTTTTTCTTTCTTCTTTTTTTAAGAATTTGAGCAGGAGTTTGATAAAAATGGGATTGAAGGGACTACAGATTATTGGTAAGATAATTGATAGGATATGATAGGACAGATAGATAGGAATAGGATAGATAGATAGGGCAGATAGATAAGAATTGATATAGGCAGGTAATTAATAGGAAGGAAAAAAAATCGACATACCTGAACAAATACTGTAAAATACACGACTGCAATGATTGTTGTAACCATCATATTTTTACTTGGAATTACGTCTTTATCAATAATGAGAGCTAAAGCAAAAGCAACTGCACCTCTTAATCCTCCATAAGACATGATGAATTGCTCGACTCCATTCAATTGATGAAGACGAAAATTGTTCAGTATGGCCGTTAAAACAATCACACCTAAAAATGATTTTCATTTTTTAATAATGAATATTAAATTCAATAATAAATCTAATACGTCTAAAAAAATCTTTAAAATGTCTTCTGTGATAATTTCAGTTCAAAGACAATTTCATTTTCCAAGTTAACCTCTTAACAATCGGTTAATTTTCAAGAAAACAGTCATAAAAGTGAATATTTTACCAAATACACGTATTTGATTAGTGCTGACATCTGGTTTAAAATAAATTAACTATCTGCAATTATCATAAAAATTTCCTGGTACTGCCATCTGGTGTGTAAAATGAGAAATAAAATGTTTTCTGGGAAAAAGAAAGGAATTAGTTTTATTCTTATTTACGCGTTACTACTGAACACTCCAGCCCGGAAATTTCACGGAAGCGAGAAATAGAGGGCGAAACCTCACCCCGTCATTTTCATGGGAGCGAGAAGGAAAGGGTTAAGGAACCCTCACAGGACTTATTTGCCTCACGCACTCTTACGAGACTTAAAATTGTCTCTTGTCACCCTTACGAGACTTGACACTCCTTCAATTTTCTGTCGCAAAGTGCTTTTAAAGAAAGTATCCATCTAAAATTTTCCTTAGTTTTTCAAATTTTAAAAGTACATCAGCAAATTTAGATTCAAGTTACTTTTTGCTTCCTTCTAAAAGCAAATACAAAATTTATTACTTCAGGTAAATAAAAATTTTATGAATTTTAATTAAGTTTTACAATCATATTGTTTTCTTTCATTTTATCAGTACATAATTTGTTAACAATGCTTTAATTTTAGTTTAAAAAAAACTTCAAAAACATAAAATTGTTTTACTTTTAATAAGTATAAAATATTGTGAACTTGTTAGATTGGTATTGATTCTTTTATTATTAGTTTTTTTATTATTATTAGTTTCTTTTATTATTAGTCTTTTATTATTAGTTTTATTATTATTAGTTTTTTTCATCATCTTTGATTTTTGGCGATTTAAAACATTACCAATTTAAATTAAAATCATTAATTATTTATTCTTTAATTTCATAATTTCATCCGCCAGACTTGTGAAACCAGACTTTAAAAAAATAATATATATTGCCATTTCACTGATTTAATGTTGATTTTTCAGATTTCAAAATTTTATGCATTTCTTTATTATTGCGACTTGATTTTCCTTGCTTGTAATTTTCTCAATATTAAACTTAAAATTATGTCAAATTTTAATAAAATTAAAAATTATAATATTGTTATATATATTGTTTGTTACCTCTCTTATCGATGTTTCAAAAGTTCAAAATATTGTTTGTTTTTTTTTGTTTCCATTTTAGATTACATTCATATTTTAGTTGATTTATTTTCGCTTTCTTACTTTTTTTTATTTAAAAAGCAAATATTTTTGAAATTATTTAAGTATTAACAAATTAAAAGCTGTTTCACTGTATTTAGCTTCTTTCTAATATCCTATCAAAATTCGAATTTTTTTAAAAGCGTTAAATTTTTATTTTATTCAGATATTAGGACATTTATTTTTTAGTTATTTATCACATTATTTCTTATTTTTAAGTTTTAGTGCTAGATCTTTTTCGGTAATATATTAGGTGAACCTGAAATTAATGTTGTTTTTGTTACATTAAATTTTACAATATGTTTTAACTAGTTTTGTTTAATTTTAATCAATGATGTAAATATCCGTGTTATCAGAAATCTTGTGCTATTTAGCGATATTCATTCATAGTAGCGACAAAATTTAAACTCCGGATTGATAAACTCATTCGTATTTTTGGGCAAAAATCAGAAACAGGCATTTTGGAATTGTTACAGCGATCAGAATGAATGGATATCTGATAGTAAAGGCGGGCAATTATGATGAGTGACTGAAGTACTCCTACCTTAATTCATTAAATTTTACATGATTATTCAAGACCGCGGTGCGCGGAACAATCCTCGAAGAGCCGTGGTGGCTCAGGAGATAGAGCGTTCGCCTTTCCATGTGTTGTTAAAAACCGGGTTAGAATCCCAGCAATGGCTGGTCGATACGAATTCCGCACCCGGCTCGCACCGACCACAGTGTTGACGCAAAATATCCTCAGTGGTAGACGGAAAATGGTTTAGAGTCCCCTTGCCATCGGGTTAACCGTGGTAGGCTCTCATGGTTTTCCTCTCCACGTAACGCAAATGTGGGTTAGTTCCATCAAAAAGTCCTACATGAAGGCAAAATTTCTCCCAGTACTTGATCCAGGAGTTCCCTTGTCTTCCGATTTGGTTCAAAATTACAAGGCTACGGATTTGAGCATTAGTAGTCGTAAACCCAAAAACTAGGTCAACTGCTCAACGACGGTTATAAATATGAAATAAAACCCATGAAAAAATAAATTCTGAATAGGGGTGTATGAATGAAATTAAGAAATGCGCTAATATTTATAATTAATACTTAGCAGTGAATTTGAATAATCAAGTAAGAAAGTTTTGAATGAAACAGCTGTATACATTTGCATACATCTGAATAATCTAATGTGTATACATTTGAGCAATTTTGAATTGTTTGCAACGTTTCGTTCAGGTTTGTGTCATTTCGTCATATATATTTTCCTATGTTCCAATGTCTATTATATTTAAGTAATGAATGTTTCATGTGTAAGACTACGAAACAAAACTATGAAAGTATAAGAGGTGCGAATATGAACATAGTCAATACAACTGATGCTTAAAATCCTGTTAAGTGCTTTAATTGTAAATAAAAAGGTGTTATTAAAAATATAGATTGTTGTAAGTATAAAAAAAGTAAAGGAAATGCAAACAAAGGGATAAAATAAATGTTTTTTTCGCCATTTATAACGATGGGTGAGCTTTCCGCTTATTACTTAACTTTTCAAATGATGAAATAGAGCTTCATATAGCAACTCGCATTTTTTTAAAAAATTTTTATTATTATTTTTTTATATTTAATTCGCCAATGTCGCAACAATAATATCGCCAATAGCCCATTGCGTTACTCAAGTACGACGCAAATAAACGTTTAGTTTTTGGCAACATTTTCTCGTTTGAACAAAAACTGGTTAAAAACTAGAATTAATAAAATCCAGGCATTCATTTTTAAGTTATTAATAAAGTTGAAAAGTAAAAAAACAATTTAATATATTATTGATAAAAAAAGTTTTGTATAGAATACTTAGGCTCTCCCTAAACACAAAAATGTTCCTTTTGTACTTTTATTTCTTTCCCCGTTTTTGTTTTTCGCATATAAATTATATGTTTAGAAAAAGAGTAAAAGATTTTCGCTGCTAAATTTAGTCCGCACAAATCCAGCTAAAATTGACTGTTATGTTCGCAATGTAATTAAAATTGGCAGTTTTACGTAATTTTCTAATGTCATAAACAAAATTTACATTAAAAGCTCTGAAAAAAAGCAAAATTAGCCGTTCATTAGGTATTGGTGGTAAGTAGATACTTTACTTACATCGTACTAGACCTGCACAATGGGCTATTAGCGACGGTCGGGAAAATATCCATGTGAAGGATCCGAAGACATGCTATTGCAATTTTGATCCTTTGCAGAGGGGAAGGCTCCCCTGCTTTGGAAGTCCGACGACCTGCGCGCGAAGTCGAGCACTTTACGGTAGAACATTTTAACGAGGACTGATGCCGCGAACCCTCGGCCCCTACGCAGGCTGATCAAATAGATCACCCACCCGCTTACTGACCGCAGCCAGTGATGTTTGACTTCGGTGTTCTACTAGGAACCGTGTATTTACGATCAGTTAGACACGGTATTGGGGGAGGCTAAAAGTGCGGTAAAAGTTATTTTCAGGAGATGGGTCTTTCTCTTTTTTAAAGTAGAATGGTCCAAATTTGATGCAAGCTCAAAAATTAAAGTTTCCGCCCTATACTTGGTATTCGTGCTTTGGCATTTTACATGATTTATAAATTTTTAAAAAAATAAACAATTTTACAGAAAAGTAACATTAGTGTTCGCTGTCAAAAATGTATTTTTTTTATTTATTTTTTTCAAATTTATTTATTTATTTATTTTTTTTTTTTAACGGCAGGCACTGAACTTTCGTTCTTCGCCTAGGAAGATGCCGGAGGTGTTACTTATTTAACGTTACCCAGTAGGCACCTGTGAACCTAAGTTACGGAGGCGAGCAACATTACCCACGCCACACTGCCACATACCCGTTTATAGGGTAGGCCACATTCACACATCACACAATAGAGAACACACACACACAGAGAAACATCCATGCCCTGAGCGGGATTCGAACCCGCAACCATTGGCTTCACAGTCAGGCACGCTGACCGCTCGGCCACCTGGCCGGCTGTCAAGAATGTTTATAGAAGGTCTCAAAAAAGCCGCAGTGTGAGTGCCCTAATAAAAGCTTTAGTTTTAAACTATACTTTAATTTTAAACTATATATGCTTTAATTTCAAACTGCATGCGCTTTAATTTTAATTTACTTCTGCTTTAATATTTAAATATATATGCTTTAATTTTAAGCTACAAGCATCTTACTAGAGATCCTGATTTAGTTTAATGATATACGTGTACAATTTATTTTTAAAAAAAAAGCAAATTTACCAAAATGCAATAAAATGAAGGGATAAAAATAATACAAGTATTTACCTATAGCTCGATATACGCTGCAAAAAAGTATGCTGAATAAGACAAACCACGTGTTCCATTCATGATTGTCATTAACAGTTGAAACTCCTAAAACAACAAAAATTATTGTTTCGGATGCTGTAGCTAACATTTTTGTAACATATTTCACTGTCACATGACTTTTATTCGAAATGTTTTCATCAACATAATTCTTCATGGTAATACCACAGAAAACCAATCTGAAAGGAAATAAATTTAAGATGAGTATTTAATTTTTAAAGCCACTTTAATACAATGTTGCAAAATAATAATAATAATAATAATAATAATAAATGGTTCCAATTTAACAATACTCTCTTGTTTAAAGTACAGGGACCATTCAGCAGATAGCGGCTACCCAATCCCTTATTTCGAAG
Organism: Parasteatoda tepidariorum; assembly: GCF_043381705.1. Taxonomy (NCBI): domain Eukaryota; kingdom Metazoa; phylum Arthropoda; class Arachnida; order Araneae; family Theridiidae; genus Parasteatoda; species Parasteatoda tepidariorum. The sequence goes on along the minus strand of NC_092215.1, from coordinate 8,789,171 downwards.
ATCGAAAGTCCCAATACAATGGATAAAAAAATTTTAAAATCAGAAACAGTATGTTTTTGAGTTTTTTTCACTTGTGTCTAATCAATCACTTGTGTTCAATTGTGTCTAATTTCGTAATTTTCACTAATTTTACAGCATATTTATGGTTAGGCTTTAAACCTTTAACTTCTCAGTGTGTCCATTTTGGCAATTTCGCAATTTTGTCTAATTTCGTAAATGTGTCTAATTTCGTAATTTTCACTAATTTTATAGCATATTTAAGGTTAATTTTAGACATTTTACTGCTCAGTTTGGTAATTTCGTAATTTTGTGTAATTTCGTAATTGTGTCTAATTTCGTAATTTTCACTAATTTAATAGCATATTTATAATTAGCCCTTAAACCTTTTACGGCTCACTGTGTCCAGTTTGGCAAACTTCGCAATTTTATCCATTTTCTTACTGTTTACAAAATTTTTAAGTCAAACTAATTCAGTATGGTAAAATAAGCTTTTAAGTATATTAAAAGAAGATTATACAACATGCTAAATCGAAGCACTAATTTAAAAGTATGTTAACTTTGCCATAGGTATGGAAAAATTGAATATTATGACTAAATATATATAAAATATTGGTTTTTTATATTTATTTCCAATGGCTAGAGTTACAGAAGGACACCACAAAAGAATGGGAACAAATGAGAACATGAAGAAAAGAAAAACGTAACAGACTTGGTGAGAAAAGTCTATGAACTCAGTAAGTCCTTTGCGCGTCACTATGAAATGTTTTAAAATATCCCATTTTAAAATTATTGGAACATCAAAGAATTTTATTAAATACAGGATTGGATTAGTACAAATGAATGACGGGATTTTAAATACTGATATTTTTGAAACTGTTTCACACATTACAATAAATCATACATGAAATTAAAAAAGTACCATTTTAAATTTAAAAAAGTACCATCTACAAATGTAACAAATGTTAATCTTTTTATTAAACAACAAACATGTAATATGTAATCCAATTCGTTCTACACATTTCGCAGTTTCTAATGCTTCCTAAGGGAAGCAAATGTGTTTTTACAAGGTTTTCGGCGTCGGTTTTTTACAGCCTGTTTGATATTGTTGTTGTTGTAGTTCATTAACGTCGCACTAGAGCTTCACAATGGGCTATTGGCGACGATCTGGGAAACATCCCTGAGGATGATCCGAAGACATGCCATCAAAATTTTGATCCTCTGCAGAGGAGATGGCACCCCCGCTTTGGAAGCCCGACGACCCTTGATATAACCTCATAAAAATAAATCAAATAAGCCTTGGATATTTTGGCCATGTAATTAAGAGTAAATATCTGACATGAAGTGTTTATGAACCATTCATGACGAAAACACTGAACTAGAACGCATTTTTAATTTTAAAAAAACCATTGATAGTGAAGAAAAATTTGGTTAGAAACTAAGCAAACACAAAAATTGAATTTGCAATTGCAAAACAATTCAACAATTAAAACAATTTACAAAAGTTTGTTTTAAATTGGTTTAAATAAATTTTTCCTGAAGATTGAATTTGAGGCTGGGTTCTTCTTTAAATAACAGCAACTCTAAAAGCATTAAGTTTATCTATTGGGTAGGCAACTAAGTTCCCGCCAAGTTTTTTAGTCTTTTTTTTAAGAAGAAAAAAGAACTTTAATGAGTGGGATCATTTCATTTTCTTTAGCAGTTCCTTTGCTTTTTGAAGCAAAATTTTGAGCAAAAGTAGCTCTTCATCAAACTCCACTAGAGGGCCAGGACAAAGTTCGTCTCTGAGATCGAAATTTCAATTTGAAAGAAGAAAATAATTAATTTTTCTCAACTTGACGTTTCATTTCATTGATCTGAAAATTAACGTAAAATAGCTAGATTAAAAAACAAAACAGAGATTCTGATAGAACAAAACAACCGCTTTCGAATGATTTAAAACATTATCCAAATTATTTAATAACATGCGATGCTAACCTTTCTGCGCAGATAGAACACCGGTGTCTTCTTTATACATAGATTTTTCTAACGCTCTAATTACAGGCAAAAGTGTATTAAGGCATTTTTAATTATAAAAAAACTTCTAATAGTTGCTGTAAAAAATTGTTAGATTTTTGGTACTAAATTTTTTATTAGATTTTAAATTAGATATCTGTACTAAAGTATAAAATCCAAAAAAAGTAGTTTGAAAAAAAAAAATTTTTTTTCATTCATGTTCAAAAATGTATCAATAATTGATTTTATAAATAAATGAAATTTCAGTGATGAATAACTGTTTCTCTTAGATTTAAATAACTGTAAATAAGTGCAAATTTTAAAAATGTAGCTAGATTAAAAAGTTTGGAAATGAAACTGTGTTTGGAAGATTTTAACTTTAACACAGAAAAAGACACCGGTGTATCATGCTGTATTTCATAACCAAAAATTATTAAAATGCTAATTATAATATTTTTTGTTTATTATTATCTAATTTGGCAGAGAATAATAAAAAAACATTAAGAATTTGTTTAATAAAAATTCTGCGTCAGAGGATTAAAATAAAAATAATAAATTTTAAAAAAAACGTCGGATATGCAACTATTTATACAAAATGTTTGGAAAAAAACTAATTAAAAATTTAATGTAATATTTGAAACAATTTTTAATTAATTATTCAATGCTTGAAAATTTTGAGTACTTAAATTTTTAATAAATATTCACACGTTGAACTGAAAAAACAAGAAAAACTAAAAAAAATTGGCATACATTTTGTGCATTTGTAGTATGTGTATTAGTTTCGAAAATATAATTAGTTAAAATCCGGTTTCATTCGTACTATCCCTGCTTGATCTAAATCCGAAAGTGTTTTCACTTTTTTCGGCAAAATTATTCATTTTGAGGAAAACTAATGAACAATATTTTGTTTCTAAATTATTTCTTATACAATCCTTCTTTTGTTAAAAAACAAAACTTAAATGCGAACTCTATATTTGTTCTATTTCGTTGGAAACTTTATATCTAATTTAACAATGGGTATTGTCTCCGATTAATAGATACGTTTTCTTGGACCTGATATACTGTCACGTATATTTAGTGAGGCTTCACGAATTATTATGTAGTAATATTTTTTTGTTAACTAAGTTGCCTATTGTATATATTTAATTATTTACGAAAGAATTCTAAAAGTGCTTCTGAAATTATGTAAGAATTTCCAAAAGTGCCTCTCTAAGCAAATTGGTTATAATCTAATGATACAATTATTAAATTGTAAAACAAAATTTGTTATTATTTTATATTTCTTATTAATTAAGTATTTGTTAATTTGCCTATCCTAATAACTGGAGCAGCGATTGTTAAAATTATAAAACCAAGAAAAACTTTAATAATTTATACGGATTTTTATATTTAGTGAGGCTTCACGAATTATTACGTAGTAATATTTTTTTTTGTTAACTAAGTTGCCTATTGTATATATTTAATTATTTACGAAAGAATTCTAAAAGTGCTTCTGAAATCATGTAAGAATTTCCAAAAGTGCCTCTCTAAGCAAATTGATTATAATCTAATGATACAATTATTAAGTTGTAAAACAAAATTTGTTATTATTTTATATTTCTTATTAATTAAGTATTTGTTAATTTGCCTATCCTAATAACTGGAGTAGTGATTGTTAAAATTATAAAGCCAAGAAAAACTTTTATACTTTATACGGATTTTTTATGCAAATTTCTGCATAAAACTCAAATCTACAAATAAAAAATTATAATGTGCATATTACCACTGTTCAATTATAATATAATTATATATTCAATTACAAAATTAAAAAGCCAAGAAAAAAACCATCAAAAAATCCTCCACGAAGGCAAGCTCGTTGAACAGCTGATCCAATTTTGGGTTTACGACTACTAAAGTTCAACTCCGTAGCCGTGTAATTTTGAACCCAATCCAGAAGACCTGGATCAAGTATTGGGAGAAAATTTGCCCTCGTGGAGGACATTTTTAGGGAACTAACTCGCATTTGCGTTACATAGAAAGGAAAACCACGAAAACCTTCCACGGTAAGCCTGACGGCAAGGGGACTCTAACCCATCCCATGATCCGTCTATCACTGAGGATATTTTTACGCCAGCACTGGGGTCGTTGCAGGCCGGGTGCGGGATTCGTATCGACCAGCCATCGTTGAGATCCGAACCCGGTTCACTTCAATGGAAGGTGAACACTCTATCCCCTGAGCCACCACGGCTCACTCATTCATATAATCATAAATATTGTTTTAAATTATTTTCATAGGATTAACAAATTCATTTCTTCTTTTAACTTATACGACCCAATTTTTAAGAGAACGCCATACCAGGGGAGAAACTTTTCGTCTCAAATTCTTTTTCACCTCCAGAACTAATTCAAAATTTTAAGTATGGAAAAAGTGAGTTCTGACTAACTTAGAGAAAGCTATGAAGTTTCAAATGCAGAAAAGAATTTTTAAAACATCAAAATGAAAACAAGTATGAGAAGGTAACTTAGGATTACGCAATGGAGAAGTTCTCTTCCAATAATTTTTTTGCAATTCGATATTTTAAACTTTTTTTCAGCAATTGAATTTTAAATTAGTAATGGAGGTGGAAGAGAATTTGAAACGAAAAGTTTTTCTCTTGGTATGGCGTCAATGACCGTTAGTGAAGAAGTTTTTTTTTTTCGACTTTGATGATTGTAATAAAGTTTTATATCATTAAAAAAGAAGATGTCTTATTCCACCTCAATTTATTTTCTTCTTTTATTCGAGTTAATTTATGCTAATTATTGAAATAGAATATCAAGTTGAAAAAAAGGAGCATTTTTGACGACTTTTTTTTTTGCTTTTAANACCGTTGGTGAAGAAGTTTTTTTTTCGACTCTGATGTTTGTAATAAAGTTTTATATCATTACAAAAGAGGTTGTCTTATTCCACCTCAATTTATTTTCTTCTTTTATTCGAGTTAATTTATGCTAATTATTGAAATAGAATATCAAATTGTAAAAAAGGAGCATTTTTGACGACTTTTTTTTGCCTTTAAACACGGTTCTGAGGCCTCAACATTTTATTTTATAGCCGTCGTTGAACAGCCGACCCAATTTCATGGCTTTACGACTACTAATCTTCAACTCCGTAGCCTTGTAATTTTGAACCCAATCCAGAAGACAAGGGAACTCCTGGGTCCAGTATTGGGAGAAATTTGCCTTCGTGGAGGACTTCTTGATGGAGCTAACCCGCATTTGCGTTACATGGAGAGGAAGACCACGAGAGCCTTCCACGGTTAGTCTGACGGCTGGGGGACTCTAACCCATGATCCGTCTACCACTGAGGATATTTCACGTCAGCACTGTGGTCGGTGCAAGCTGGATGCGGAATTCATATCGACTGGGATTCGAACCCGGTTCGCCACATTGGAAGTCGAGCGCTTTATCCCCTGAGCTATCGCGGCTCTTCTAAAGGAAATATCAAGTTTAACACATTTCGACCTTACTGTCTCACCTCATTCTAGCCGTCTCAGATTTACTTTTTCTACTCGAAACATTATTACAAAACAGCCAGAATGAGTTTTTAACAAGGTTTTAACAAGGGAGAATACATTGTTTCTTAATTGGTTGTTAATTTTTATAAAAACAAAATAAGCATTTAAAAATTTAAAAAAGTGATGGGAACTTAATGTACCGATTGCTTACTTTTACTTACTATTTTAATGTGCAGTTTTTTGTAAAATTTCAAGCTAAGTGACTATTAACCCTTTCGCGCCGACTGTCACAAATACGTTCCAGCATAAAACCGTATCAATCAGGATAAAAAGATAAAACTGGCAACCAAAGTAGTTCTTTGGCAGTTTATTTGTGGTTGAGGTTATAATTGTTTGATTTATTTAATTCACCATTACTTTAGGTCAAAATAAAATTATTTCGTTATACTTTGAAGAAACATTGATTACATATATGATTAAACTAACAATAATTAAAGTAAAAGCAAAGTAAGTCTGTCAAATTAGCAACGGCAGCATTTAAGCTGCCGTTTTTTATTTATTTACATACTGATTCTGATTTCGTACGAGTGTTTTTATGAATCACCCGTCCTTAAGGGGTTAAAGAAGGTTTAACTCATTGTATCAAATCAAGAATTATAACAGCGAAAAATCGAGAAAAGGCATAACATTAAAAAAAGAAAGAAAGAAAGAAAGAAAAGAAACCTTCACGAAAGATTAAAAAAAAAAATTCTCGGAAATAATCAAAAATGGAATTGTGTTCAGATAGTTTAGTTTACTGATTCAAACTAAATTCATTTAACAATTTCAGTTCACACTGAGAAAAAAAGTCTGGTCAAATCTAACCGAATATGGTAACATTTATCGTGTTTCTAGTTCTATGGAAGCAACAAAAAGCACGATACCTATCTAGTGTTTTGAACGTTAAAATTTTATGCAACCATAATATGGTGCAAAGTTAGATCATGTTATTGTGTTTTTTAAACTAGATTGTAACTTAAATTTAAACATAGTTTAGTTTGATAAAGAAAGCAAAATTTTTCTGAAAAAAGTAGAAATTAATAAAATTGCATCATATTATGGTTCAAAATATCTTTCAATCGTCGGACAAATTTTTCTGATGATGCACTTGCGATTTTTTCTACAAAATATGTCCGATTTGACATTTTCGTTCATCTGTTAATATTGTTATTTTTCTTTTTACTTAAATTATTAGCTATCCTTATTATTAATGACTTTACAAAAGTTTACAAACTAGACTAAACTTTTCTACTTACTGGTATGTGACCCTTTATGAGAAAAGTAAAATACTTGGGAATAAAGAGTTAGTAATATCCATAAGCATTAATTCAATTTCTAATGAATGGTTACAGGCAATCAAAGTGTCTAAAAGAAGCACAAAATACTATTTTACTGATAAAAAAGCGGCGAATATACGGAGAAAAAGCATACTGGTAAAATTGCCGTAAGTTATGGTAAAGATATTCCCGCTAAATAAAAACATAATTCTAGTAATAAAACCAATATATATAAGATTTATGAACTATTCATATGGTAACGGTTTACCGGAAATTCTGATTTCCAAAATTATAATTCTTATTACCGTACATTTAATAAAAATATCAAACAGTAAATTTAACTGAATAAATGTCTTTTATGCCATGTTCTAACATATCATGATACAAATACTAAATTTTACTTCGTTTACTAAATTTTAACGCATATTATAAAACAATATTCTATTTGCCAAAATTATTACAAAACCAAATTCAAAATCAAACTTTAATGGTTAAACACGTATCAAAATTTCTGAAAGTGCAAACAAAACATGAAAGAAAACCTTTATTCATTCTACTTGACTAGCTTTTTATCTAATTATCAAAGGGGGTGACTTCTAATATACTAATTAGTTAGCGCAGAAGATGATTTAAATTACGAAATATCATACACAAGAGCGCATCTTTTCTGATTAAACTTTTTTTTTTACGACAGATTATGATTCTTTACCCAAAATAACAGCAACCTAAGATAGTTTAGACAGGAGATAGTTTAGTCAGGAGAGGGGTCGAAATTTTCGACCCCTTAATGTTAATTTTACTTCTCGTATTATTTCCAGAACATTTCAAGCGAATTGGAAATTTTTTTGCACAAAATAATAAAATTCATTCATCCAAAGATAATTCCACTTAAAAAACAATATTTAATAATTATTTTGTTTAATAATAAACGAAAAAAATTGAATTGCTAGAAATACATATTTTTACATCACCTTATAGATTGTAATTTTGCATGGCAAAATGAAAGATCTGAACTAAATCGGTCGAATGGTTCCTGAAAAATCGAATTTTAAATATCTGACTTTTGAGAATACTAATGGCCCCTTTAAAAATATTGGTTTGAAACTTAGAGCTACTATTACTTTTCACTCATCAACCCTTGTTTGTTGAATAAAGGAATAAAGGAAAGACCTTGAAACTTTTGTTTAAAGAATAGAAAAACTGAATTCAGGTAAACGTAGAGTAAAGCTTGAAGTTTCAAGCTCTGAAATTTTTTTTCAAAAATCGAAATGCAAACATATTTTGGCTAAAAAACACAGGATTATGCATTGAGGAAGGAATCCTGTTATCATTGTTTGCATTCTGATATTTCGAATTTTTTCTCAACTTTTGATACGTCATGGTTCACTTTAAGTGTTTATGAACTCACTTTTTTCTTAACTTTCAATTACAAATGAAGTTGAAACAGAATTTGCCATGAAAAATTTCTCCCGTATTATAGATTCTTCTTAAAAAAAGATGTTGAACTGTTGAACAAAAAGATGTTGAAAAAAAGATGTTGATTTAAAAGACATTTATGTTTTAAATTTCATACTCCTTTTTTCATTAATTCTTCTTGATTCACAATTAATGATATTTGAATTTTTGAAAAAAGGATACTTTTTTCATTAACTGTTCTTGATTCACAATTAATGATATTTGAATTTTTGAAAAAAGGATACTTTTTTCATTAGCTGTTCTTGATTCACAATTAATGATATTTGAATTTTTGAAAAAAGGATACTTTTTTCATTAACTCTTCTTGATTCACAATTAACGATATTTGAATTTTTGAAAAAAGGATACTTTTTTCATTAACTCTTCTTGATTCACAATTAATGATATTTGAATTTTTGAAAAAAGGATACAAACTAATTTTTTTAATTGTAGTGCACCCTAAGGACTTCTTTCACGAAACTCTTGTGGTCCGTAGACCGCCAATTAGAACCAATGTTTCAGAAAGTTCGAGATAGATTATGTTTTGGAAATTTCCAACTGAAGAGCTTATTGTGGATTACATGGCCAGATCTGATTTAATACTGAGTGAATGATATTTCCTGCGAATGAAATTTCTCAGTTTTTAATAAAGTACTCGTATTTATTAAAATTTTCTTATAAAATTTTATTGATATTTTTTAAAAAATAAATCGTAGTTTTAAAAGCTAAGAAATTTACCTTCTTCGAGAGTTATGCTTTTTCGCCTCCAATTTTTAAAGACATTATAGTTATATTCGCATGATAGCAGGCCAGGTGGCCGAGCGATTAGCGTGCCCGGTTGCAAAACCAAAAGCTACGGGTTCGAATCCAGCTCAGGGCATGGGTGTTTCTCTGTATATGTTGTTCCGTGTCAATGTGGCCCACCCTATGAGCGGGTATCCTTGGCAGTGTGGCGTGGGCTACAAGGTGCTTTTCAGGCTGCGCAAAATGAGCAACACTTCCAGCATCTTCCTTGACGAAGAACGATAAGTTCAGTGATGGCCGTTAAAAAAAAAATCGGATAATCACGTGACATCAGATAAAGTTCCGCAACTGGATGATATATCCTCCAAATAATTAAATAAATTTAAATCTTGGACTAGATAACGCTTTTTCCAAATTTGCTACATGTTTAAATTCGTACAAAATTCAACTTAGAGTTAATATCCTTAAAGCGTTGTAGAGGTAACATAAGGAAAACCACTAGATCTTAAAAATCATAATAATTGACTTTTAATCCTTTCATCACTTCTCATATAAAGACAATCACACGTTTAAAAATAAGTTCTGCTTTAGAATGCAATTTTTATTGCATAAACTAGATATAAACAAAAGAAACACATCAAACAGTTATTAAGGACAACTATAAAAACAAGATAGCTAATAAAATGCCTACATGTACAGTTTAATTTCCTTATATTTAAAAAATAGAAGAAATAATAATTTCACTAGATTAACGAAACCTAAGACGAAACTGTTCTCGGCTTCGTGAATTGTGTATGCATGATATGTTGAGTAGATTCAAAATGAATAAATATTTGAAGGAGCATAGCAAATAAAAAAATATAGCAATAAATATTAATAAAATATAATTGTCTCTTTTAGCGACCTATTTGAAGCTTATTTAAATGTTTAAGTATTTCTTAGATTTTTTTTTGTGTAATAGCTTCATTTTAATAAATATATACAAGAAATATAAGGGGACGAAGAAAAAGTAAAACGCAATACCTGAATAAATTTTGATATAAAAATCAGATTTTCACATACTTCAATACAATTTAGTGATATTAGCACCGAGAAAGAAATGTCAAAACAACCGGAAAATGGTAAAATTTGCCGTGTTTCGGGCTCTATGGGAACACCAAGGAGCTCGGTAATTTTTATCGAAGTGTTTTTGGTAAGGATTTCGGTAAAATTAACATTAAAATTTGGTTTTATAACTCGGAATAAAATTTGGTAAATGTAGTAAAATTTAGTAATTTTATCATGATATCTTAGGACGCGCCATTAAAACCATTTATTCAGTAAAACTGACTTTTCTGTCTTGTATTTTTACTAAATGGGTGGTAATAAGAACTATAATTTTGGAAACCAGAATTTCCAGTAAACCGTTATCTTATGAACGAAGCATTTACCAAATGAACCGATTAAATACAGAAATTTTTTATTTTATTAATCAAAAGTGTGTTTTTTGTCATTATTGTTCAGTACGGTAATTTGAAAAGGATTTTTTTCTCCGTTTATAGTGAAAAGAAACGGCGTTGCACGCAATTGTAAAATCGTTATCCAATCATAATTTCTGGAGATACGAAATAAATTTTACAACTAATAGAAAGTTTTCATTCTTGGTTTAATAATTTTCAAAACACTTAGAGTTATTTACTATGGAATTTCAGATGTAGAAATACATTTTTAATAGAATTTGTCCATTAGTTCTTCTAAAATAAAAATTCTTAATTACAGCACTTTTTTAATTTCTTTTCTCAGAAACTATTGATTCGATTTAATTTATGTGTGTTAATAGGAAATATAACTTTTCTTCATAATATTTTTTTGGGTTGATCAGCAGCAAATTCAGAGAAATATTACACCTCAGTTTTTATAGTGTATGAGTGTCATGTTTCGGATTTTTAAGGTTATATTGAACGACCCTCGTACCATAATTAGCAAAATACAATAATGAAATTTTTTTTAAATACTTACGATAGAATTCCTGATAGATGAAAGATTTCTGCAAAAAGATACGCCATATAGCCCATTATGAATGGAAACATGGGTTCAATAACTGGAACGGAAGTTGTGTGTTTTGAGAGAAACGCAGTCAAAAATCCAAACGCTATTCCAATTAATGTTCCACCGCAGGAAACAACAAAGAAGGATGCAATTCCAGAAAAATAGTCTATTGCTAAAATGTTAGCTAAGCCCATCTCCGTGTAACCTTCGAACATATGATACAGAACCTAAATAAAAAGTAGTAACATTAGTGTATGCACCAAATATAGTGGTAACTACTTTACACCAAGGTGCTGTAGGGAAACGCTATCATTTGAATCTGTTGTTTCACTATAACTATGTTTTTTTTTTTTTTTNTTTTTTTTTTTTTTTTTTTTTTTTTTTTTTTTGCATTAATTGGTGTAAAGTAGCCAACATCAGTTTTGTTATTGAATAACACTAAAATTTATAATTACATTTACAGATTAGATACACATAAGAAACAGTAACGTTATTTTTACATTACAAAGTAAAAAATCATTAGTTTAGAATGCATTTATGCATTTATTCTTAAAATAAAATTAGTTTCTAAATCGCACATAAGCGTAGCACAGAGACGAATTCGAACTAAGCTCAACAGAACGGCAGTCGTTGTTGTTCATTAACGTCGTACTAGAGTGGCACAATGAGCTATTGGCGACGGTCTGGAAAACATCCCTGAGGATGATCCAAAGACATACCATCGCAATTTTGATCCTCTGTAGAGGAGATGGCACCCCGCTTTGGTAGCCCGACGACCTACACTCGAAGTCGAGCACTTTACAGTAGAACAGTTTAACGAGAACCCATACCGCACACCCTCGGTCCCTACGAAAACTGGTCCAAGTGGCCACCCACCCGCACTCTGACCTCAGCCAATGATGCGTGACTTCGGTGATCTGCAGAGAATCATTACACTAATTAAGCAATATTGAACAGTGTGCAAAATAAGAAGAGGAAAACCCTAATTAACTTTTGATCTAATAATCGGATCTTCGCGTTCTAGGACTTAATCTTCATGACTCGAGGGAGTTACTTCAAATATGCTAATTGATAAGAGTAGACGATATTTTAAGTTACGAAATCAGACACAAAAACGTACTTTTTCTTATTAAAAACACATTTTTTTCGACGGATTAGGATTTTTTATCCCGAAAATACCGCAATCTGGGAAGTAAGTAAAAAATCCCAACAGTTCAATGAGCAGAATTTGGACTCCTTAATGTTAATTCTACTTTTTGCGTATTTCGCCATATCTCCGTAAAGTTTCAAGCAAATTGAAATATTTTTGCACACAATTTAAACGCGCAAAACGTTTAGCTAAAAATAAATGCCACTTAAAAAAATAAATTTAATAAGCATTTATTATTTTTAATATTTTATTTTGAATTGTAAGGTACAAGATTTTTTACATTATTTTAAATTATTTAATTTTACATGGCGAAATACAAAACTTGAGTGAAATCGGTTGAATAGTTCATGAGAAAATCAAATTTTAGAAATAAAATTTTTTCAGCATTTCACCACTTTTTCATTTGCCCCCAAGAAGGCAAATTTCTCCCAATACTTGATCTAGAAGTTCCCTTGTCTTCCATATTGAGTTTCAACTTACAAGGCTACGAAGTTGTACATTAGTAGTCGTAAACCCAAAATTGGATCAGCTGTTCAACGATGGTTACAAAAGTAATAACAACAGTTATTAGAAGAAAAGAAATAATAGTTTTATAAAATGTTTAAATTTAAAATTTTTTTCTAAAATATTATGTAAAAAATTTGTCAAAATTTTTTATTAAGTTATTAAACGCACAAAAAATTTAAAAAATACAGGGTTTAGGGAATTTCAAAAATGTTTCCCATACAGTGTTATTTAATTGTTATTTAAAATAAAAATAAATAGGTTACGATGCAATAAATGATAATTATTAAAGAAAAGTTATTATTAAAAATCATTAAGGAAAAGATCTAACCTGTTTAAAATTTAAAAAAAATAACTCTGCTTTAAAGTAAATTTTTTATCCGACACTAAGCCCAGCTTTTCCGTTTACGTGGTATAATTAAATATGTTTTCTCTGTTATATGTTTATGAGTTCTTTTTAGCATTCCTGCTTTATAATGTTGTCTGACATCGAAGTACAATAAATTACAGGACTTATTTGACTTTATAAAACATTTAATGAAGTCGTTCCTTCGATTGTGATCTTCAAAAACGCAAGCAAATGTCAAACTTAGTCAAACTTAGGAGTAAACATGACCTTCAAGAAATAGATTTATAGCTTTCTTTCGAAGCTTCTTCATCCATACAAAATAAAAATAGCACAGTTTGAGAGCTATTAATTCCGTAAAGCTTATATAAACCGTAAAGCTTATTCCGTAAAGCTTATATATATATATATATAATAAATAAATAAATACAAGGAAACACGAAGAAAATTAAGAAAAACATCAAGTTTCATTAATTGCGCTTAAGCTGCAAGTAAACAGAACTCATTAGATAAGTTCAAAATAAAGATAAAACAAAGAAAAATTATAGACACATGAAAAAAAAGGGGGGGGGAATAATAATAAGTAAAAAAATAACAAACAACAGTTTAAAAAAAAAAGCACTCTGTTTTGCGGATATAATCGTGTGGGCTGATGAAAAGATCTTTCTTTTTTCCGGTTTTTTTTAAATAAAATTTCATCTTTTTTTTCTTCTTTTTTCTTTTTTTTTAAACTGTTGTTTGTTATTTTTTTACTTATTATTTCCCTCCCTTTTTTCAAATGTCTATAATTTTTCTTNGTGGACAGCACGAATATTGTATTAATATAGCCAAAGCAAAATATATCAATACAACAGTGTGAGGAGCACTCAAAAAAATTTAAACGAAATTGGAACACATTAAGTAAAAAATATGTACGGAAAAGCATTATTAATAAAACTTATTAATAAATAAAAAAAAATTTTAAAAAAAATTTAAGCAGCTTTAGCGCTTGATATTATAAACTATTACCTTACTTCTGTTTTCTTTTTGTTTCCGTTTTTCGTTCGGTTTTGTTTTTATTGTGCTATATATATATATACGTTACAGTGAATAACAGAAATCAAGAGAATGTCGCCTTTCACAGGTGAATGTCAGCAATCGCATAGTCGCATATTTGTTATATCCGATTTGATATTAGTTTTTACGTTGATATTATTATATTTATTCGATCTTTCAATATCTGCTGCTGAGGATAGATTAGGAAAAACATCTGTGTTCGGAGTACCGGTTAAATGCATACAGTGGCACGATCCTTAAAAAAACATTGATATAGGGCATACCGGGAAAATGTGTATCGGGGCAGTGGCACTTAACTAGACCTAGTATACATTTCAGACATTTACCGAAGCGACTATATGCCTGCCAACAATCATCGGTGAAAGTCAGCAACCACCAATTTCGGTCACTCACGTTAATATATATATATACACATGTAAAATATTTTTTTTAAAAATTAAAACATCAGCCATCTGGCCAGGAACAGAGAATCTCAGGGGCAGAAGAGAAAACTGCCCAGGGCTCAACATTTTAAGGACTCTTAAATCTCATAGCATACATTTTAATTTTTCAACTTTTTGTACTCTAAATTTTATTTTTTAATTCTTTTAAGAATGATTTTAGGTGGCTGCTTTTTATAGATATTTATACCTTAAATGATTGAAGTTAATATTAATCATAATTTATTGAAATGCAGCTTTGCAATTTTCCAAATAATTCAAATTATTATTTATATAAATTTGTTTTTAAATAATCCTTATAGAATTTAGTTGATAACATTCATTTTTTTTATTTAATAAAAAAACATACTATACTTTTTTAGAAAAAATATATAATATTGCTTTTATTAAAGCATCTTTTTTCAAATATACTTGAATTAAAAAGTAATTTTTGGTATTAGACAATATTTTTAGCAACATTCTCCCCTTCCTAAATGCTATAAAATTGTACTTAATTCCAATATCTTGTGTTAAGATGAAATTTCAGGGGATCCAAATGCCAAAAGATTGAGATGATGATCACTAAATTGAACAATTATACCCTTATTTAGAACAATTATACCCTCAACTTTCTTAAGAGATAAAGCAGAGCTGTGATTTCAAAGACATTACAACCATCACACAGTAATTTGTTTAATATAATAATCTTTTTTCGGAAAAATTATTCCAATTTCCTTATTAATATAGATAATAAAAATATGAATATAATATTTAAGTGTGAAAGGACTTCATAAAAAATGTTTTCTAACGTTTTCTAAAAAGTTCTTTTATGTGTTCTTTACTGTTCTGAAATAACTTTCCCCTTTTTTTTGCTGTTTGTTCCATAATCAATTGGAATCAATAACTTTACTGTGATGATAAAATATAAATAGACTTGATAAAACAATAATACAAGTTTTTTAGTGCAATAACAGTATAAGTGGATCAATAAATCGAATAAAACATAAAAAACAGCATTGACACTTTTTGTCTGTTAAGAGCGATTCTTAAAGCTTTTGTCAGTCTTTAGGAATTGAATTAAACTTAATCAATTTATTATGCAAATTAGCTATAGTTATTAGCCAATGAAAGGATATAAAAGTTTTAACGTACTATGCTAACAATACATAAAATATGCAATTTTGGTTCGAATTAATTTCACTTCGGTCGTGGTGCATTTCCTTTGCAGACATTTCAACTTATTTTGGATGTATAAATCCTCTAGTAATTTTTAAATTGTCTTACAATTGTATTAATTATTATTACATTTTGCATAAATGTATTCTTTTTTATTTTCTGAAATAAATAAATTAATGAAAAAAACAAACACATATTTAAAAATTATTATTAATTCAACTTATATCAAAGATATAATTTATTTTATTTCTAAAAATTAATAAAATCTTATTAACATTTTTTATTTAAAATAAGATTATAGAGAAAATTTTTTTTTGTTAATTATTGTGCAGTAACTAAATAGCCTTATCACTATTATTTTTAGTCAATTATTACTTTTAAGTAAAATCAATAATTTATTTTTTTATTTTTTTAAAAAAATAAATAATTTAATGCATTTAAGTAATTTCTTTTTTTAAATAATTTCTTTTTAAAGTAATTTCTCTTTCTAGATAAATTATATTTAATGCAATTTATAATAAACACATAATTCATTTTATTTCTAAGAATTAATAACGCCTTAAAGACTTTTGCTTAAAATAAAAAAAGCTATGGAAAAAAATGAAATTTTGGCAATAATTAATTTCACACCAGTAATGAAAGTCAAACTGCTTTTATCGGAAATTTCTACGTTATAAAACCATGTCATGTAAATATCTTATTCCAGCATATTAAATAGCCTTTTAATTACAATTATTGTTATTATCATTATTATCAGCATTGTAATTATTAAACAGCCTTTTATTTACAATTATTATTATTATCATTTTTCAGTAAAACCATAAATGTATTTTTTTAAATAAAATTATTAAAATAAATTAATTCTACATAAACAATGTAAATATAATACTCCAATTCGTTATAAATACAAAAATGACATTTTTAAAAATTATTAATAATGCAACTTAAAATAAACAAATAATTAATTTTATTTCTAAAAATTAGCCAAATCTTAATAACATTTTCTACTTTAAATTAAATAAAATCAAGTAAAAAATAATATTTTAGCTATAATTGATTTTAAATACAGCATTATAATTGGCAGCATAATTCGGTAATTTAAGTCCCTCAAGCTGTTTGTTTTCATAGAAATTCCACTTATACCACGCTGTACAGCGCAATATTACTGGTTATTGTTCTAATGAAATCTTTTTACACTTATTATGAATATAATGTTAACAATTATAACGTATAAATACATATGTCTAGGAAATAGACTAAGCATTATCTAATCAAAGTATTATATGACGCTTCACTGTCAAATTTAGAAAAATAATAATTGTATTTTTACGATGCTGGCCCAAATGCCTTGCAATATTAGCATTAAGTTATATAAAAATTTATATTATAGCCACTAAATTGTCTATTAACTAAGTTCATTGTTTACAAACACTGCAGAGCAAAGAATAATTGCAACGCATAAATGTTTTCTGCATATAAGTCAAGGAAATAGGCTACGCTCCTTCTGATCAAACTACTCTCATGTCCATAAATTAAAAATAATTCAGTAATAATTCTGGCCAAATTTAACGGGAGATCATTCTGGAACAACATGTACGTTTGTTTAGTGGTGTCATGGGCACAAAATTTATGTTTATGGAAGACAACGTCCATCCTCACTCTTGCCTTCTATGCCTTCTATTTGAGGTTTAACCCATATAAAATGGCCAGCATTTTCTCCAGGCTTGAATATGATAGAACTTATAGGAGGATGAGTCTGTCCAATATGTGTACCGGAACTGTGGAAGTTGAGTGAATAAAATCCATAATTTGATACTCAGCATGCCTGGGCGTTGTACGAAATGTATTTTATCGTATGAGAGACATGCAATGTATTAACCATACCCACCACATGATATTAAGTTTTTTAAATGAGATATTTTTTTATAATTACACTAGGGAGAAAAAATCGTAGTTTTAGTGAATGGTATCAAAAATACACTATCTTTTTTGTTCCTTTTTTTGTTTAATAAATAGGCTTTATGAATAGGCCACGTTTGCTTTGTTTCTAAACCTTTATTTACCGGAGCTGGCATTCTTCTTAACTTATGGATAAGAATGTAAAATGTGATGTTTTATTGCCAAATTTGAAATTTTTATTTTTATTTTTTACTATATTTGACAAATGAATTGCAATATAAGTAGTAAACTATTTAAAAATTAATATAATATCGAATTAATAATCTATTTCCTTAGTTCATTGCTTACAAACACTAGAAAACAAACAATATTTATTACTTATAAATGTTCACTACATATGTCTAAGAAATGTTCTACGTTCCATCTGATCAACTTACTAGTTGATGTTTTACAGCTAAATTTAAAAGAATATAATGATTGCATTACTTAAGATTTTTGTACATATGCATTGCAATATTAGCAATGAACTATTTAAAAATCAGTATTATGTATAATGAATAGTCTATGTTCTAAGTTGATTATTTACTAACACTAGAGAGCAAACAAAACTTAAAAAATACATAATATGTAACAAGCTCTTTTGAAAAAAGGTAAATCTCTTGACTAATTTTGACCACTTCCTAGCACCCCCTCCCATAACTCGTGAAAATGTTTTTGTGAAGTTCCAATGTCATGATTCAGTACGCAATACATATCATGATCATGATTCATGATATCATGATTCAGCGCGCAATACATAAATCAAAATTCGAAAATTCTGAATTTAATGTTTCTAATTGACCTTCAACGGTAATTAGGCACCTAAGCACCTTAGAATATTGCAAATATCAAATAATTCTGACACGTATCTACCGAGGGTGTTCCCAGCATTCAGTACACAAATTGAAATGAATGAGAAAATGCATCAATAAAATAAGTAATTATTATAGTAAAAGGGGTCAAAGGCCACGTTAAAAGAGGGTAAATCAGAAGAAAATTCATGGACCCGTGGATCCACTGCATAGCCCTCTTGTTTACCGGATCTCAATAAGTATGTCTTTTTCCTAGGGAATCACTTCAAATCACTAGTTTATGAGAAACCCGTGGTCACACCAAATTCAAAAAATAAGAAAATATATCATAAGGAATTGTCGTATCTTAAGCAGACATCAAAAACACACCTGTCATCTTCAAGCACATACGGGAATCATTTTTACGGCCTTGTAAATAATACGCCTGTTTGAACAGTTCTTATAACATCAAATATAAAGCTTTATGAAGTAAGATAGTTTTTAGTATCTTTTGTAGTTATTTATCAACTCACCGTCGGAAACTGCATGAGATTTTCATGAGATTTTATCTACAAGATTTGTGCCCCTGTGTCATATGGTAATTTTTAAGCGCTTTGATGAATTTTAGTAATTAATTTAATTAAAAGAGATACTCAGACACACTGGAAGATGCCAACTGTACTTTTCATGTCCGCGAAGTGATGATAAAGGGTGCCTCAATTGGCATCTACGATTCGGCGTCTTTAGATTCTGATCATGCGTTTTTTTTTTTGATTTTCTATCTCTCAACATGGTTTTTCTATCTCTCAACATTGAAAATTTTCCTCCTTGTGATGCTTTTTATCACCCATCTGAACTTTGGATAATTCTGGTTTTTAATTAATATCTTCATCGTTTATCAATATTTATTTTTTAAAACTTGGCTCTTCAGACACCTTCATAAACGCATAGATTATGATCAAAAAACTTAAGTTTCTAATATAAAAAAAGAAGTTTTTGTGAGTCGAATAACTAATTACAGGGGATACTGTTTCAACCTCCTGTGACCCAACATTCAATATCTTGGACAATATTTCGTACGAGGGCATTCTATTTCCAATATAATTATGACCCAAAAAGCATCTGAAGAATTAGAATTAATAGAGATGCAAGACGATCAAGCTCTACAGTTAAAATATAAGTCGAGGTCGATTACTGAATTTCGGAAATTTGTACCAGAATCGAAGTATCTTGAATTAGAAAAGGCTGCTTGTCTAATTATTTCAATATTCGGAACAACGTACTTATTTCAGTTTAAAATTCGTGAAATCCAAACACCGATCAGTATTAACTAACCAGCATCTCAAAGAATTACTGAGAAGTGTTGTCACCAATTGTTCACCAAATTTTAAAGAATTGTCAAGAGACGTAAAATAAATGTGCTTAATTTTTAATATTTAAATTCAATACACATATTTTGCACTTTTATTTATAAGTTTTCAATAAATATAATTTCTGCAAAAAAAAATTTAATACCTTTTTTGCATACCTTTTAAATACGTATTTAATTGCGGCTCGCGAAAAATGTCAAATTTTGAAAAATGGCTCGACTATCAAAGAGCTTGGCCACCCCTGATCTACACTTATGCGAATGGAAATAACAAAATTTAAAAGAAATAGGAAACGCCCGAGTCAAGTTCCTCTTACTTTCATTTAAGGCGTGACCTTCAGCATTTCAAATATTCATTAAACTTGACATGGTTTTATCGTTGGTTGTATTGCAAAAATCAAGGCTTTGGCTTTAATTCTTTTTTTAAATTTTAAATTTATCAAAAAGTATGCTAGTTTTGTATCAATAAAATGTGTGAGTTAAAAATCCATGTTAGTTATTTCCAAAGTACAGCTAAATGTTATTGCCTGAGACAGGGACTTAACTTGGCGCAAAATGGAGTATTTTCAAGATTAGAGAACAAATAATATGAAGATTAAAATCTTAAGGAGGATAACACAGAATCTCAATAATCATAGTGAAAAAAAGTACCATTTATAAAAAAAAAAATTTGAAAATTAACCTTAAAAAAGCTTAAAACTTTTTTCATGAAATTTTTAAAATTTAAATTTAAAATTTTTTCAAAAATAATTATAGTGAAAAAAAGTACCATTTATAAAAAAAATTTAAAAATTAACTTCAAAAAAGCTTAAAACTTTTTTCATGAAATTTTTAAAATTTGAAATTAAATTTTTTTAGAAAATAATTATAATCTCTACATTATAAAAGGCCATTTGAAAATACAACAATATATCAAAAAAATGTTATTGGTAAAAATTTTAGAACAAAAGTAGTAATTATTTCCATATTTTTGTCCAACACCAGTATATATTTCAAAAATGCTCCAAAATCTACTGAAATGTTATATTTTTAAAATTAAATAATAAAAAAATATTTAAAATTATAAAGATTAATAGATGTTGGATATATTTTTACCCTATGGTGCTCTGTCTATCCGAATTTTATGTTGAAAAACTAAAATTTTTGTATTATTTGTGTATTAAAATTATGCATGTGTATATTATTGCTTAATTTTGCTTCTTATTAAGAAAAAATCGAGCGTTCTTACACACATTAAAATGTTTAGTTAAATTAAACAATAATAATTAAAAAAAGGTTATACCGATGCATTCACTCAATTCATGATTGACAACAGCCCGAAGGATGTGTTTTTATCGCTTTAGAGTCAATGATGGCGGACATCGAGGTCGCCGTGCACGTTCCAAGATCATAGTCGATTATTTGCCACAATCTTCCAGTCGGATTGAATCGGCAACTTATTCGATCATAGCTAATTTAATACCAAATAAGTTTCAATCTTCTTTATTGATTCAACGAGAATATTGAATGTGTTCAATTATTTGCCAAGTAATTTAAATCTTCTTGTTGAATTCATTTGGCAAATTTATCAGGAAAACAATTATAAAAAGTATGTATGTTTTAAGTTGTGTAATAAAGATATTTATGTTTTTATAAAAAGATTTACATATGTCTGCCAGTTGTATAAACTAATTTTATGATATTGAACTACTATTAACTTCGGTTTTGTTAAGCCTAGTTTGAATTCACATTGATACTCTCTCTGTGCTGTGTGTGCACTGTAAAATATATTCTTATATCTTAACACCAAAAATGGTGGCAACTACATTACACCAAAGTGATATTTCGCTAAGTGTTCCACTACACAAATCAAGTATAGTTCCTGCTGTAGGGAAACACATAGAATGTTCTTAATGTTCTTTTACACTACTTTGTGTAAAGTAGACGCTGTCATCATTTTTGTTATTCAGTAATATTAAAATTTATAATTACAGTAAAATATGATGCACATAAAAATCAGTACAGTTATTTTTACGATGCGATCTAAAAAAGAACGAATCATAAACTTAGAATGGATAATCAATATTCCTTAGCATAAAATTAGTTTATTAATCCACAATGCATACATGTTAGACTGAATATTATTATAAATTCGAACAAAAACCAAAGTGAATGGAAGTTAAATATTATAAAATTATTTTATGCAATTGAAAGATTTATGCAAATCTTATTAAGACATAAATATCTTTACTACACAGCAAAATACATACATGCGTTTAAAAACAATTCATATGAGTTATTTTTCAAATATTTTCGGCAAGAAAATTGAAATTATTCGGCAAATAGACTATATTTAATATTCTTAATCAATCAGTAAAGAGGACTAAAACTTACTTGGTATAAAATAGGCTATGACTAGTTTGTCAATTCAATCCGACAAAAAGAAATCACATTTCGCCAACATGTTTCATGTCAACAAACCGCCATCTTGGCCGCCATATTATAACTATCTTGAAATTGCTCAATTATTCAACTTTAAACTCTTAACAATGGTTCAAAATTATTTGTTATACGTTTAAAACATATCTTACCATTTTTTCACACAAGAACTTAGCTAAATAGCTGAAATATAAAATGATTATATGCCAAATTTAAGGGACTCTGAACACACAACCTTCTTTAAAATTGAGCTGCAGATCGGTGTAAGATTTTTCAATTATTGGTGTAATGATTGAACTACATTCTTTGAAGTATGAAGGAATGATTGTTCCGTTAAAACTTGAAATTAAGTAATTATTCGCACAATTTTTAGAGTTTTTCAACTCTAAATATGGATAAGTTTTACATCACTGTTTTACTGTGTATATGATTAACAAATTAATTTTATTTAAAAAAATATTGTATACATGCATTGGAAATTTATGATTCTTGCTTTATATTGCATCGTAAAAATAACTTTATTGATTCTTATGTGAATAATATCTTACTGTTGTCGTAGGCCATTAAGGAAAGGGGTTCTTGTTTTCAAGTGGCGCCATCTATGGCCAAACATTCGACTTTCGAAATAACTTTTGAAAACAAAATACGGTAAAAGCTCGATATAACTTGTACGGAACTTAACGAGAAGTCTATTTCTATCACAAATTTAGAAGTCACTATTAAAATGCTATAATCAAAAGGTACAGAAATTAATTGCTTATAAAGAGTTAAAAATTGCCAGCCGTCTGCTATTCCAATTTTTTTTAAAGAAACACATTTTTTAGCTACATAAAAAAGCTACATTATGCAGAGGAGAGCAAAATGAAAGACACTTTTTTTTATATTTGCTATCAAAACAGAAAATTGAAAAACAATCATTATTTTATCTATTTTTCAACTGAATATTTTAATATTTTATGTTTATAAGGCAAGCATGCGTGAGTAACCACCGGCTAAGTTATTTACCACTTTACAAAGACTCTTTTGTAGACCACATATTTACCCTGCCTCTTTATTTTCATTCTTGACAGTCTATAATTAAAATGAACTTTCATCGTCATCAATGACGTCAAAAGCTATAGCACACTAAAACATTCACTTTTTTTTTCATTTCTCCTTTAACATTAAGTTGGACTTCTATTTAACGAACTTCCATTTTGCGAATTTCTCTATTTTGCGATTTTTTTCGAGTAACCAAGAACATTTTGGCAATTTCTTCGTAAAATAACTTCCAAATAGCGAAGCGAATTTTCTACTTAACGAACTTTTCTTTGAAATCCACTTTCTCTATTTCCAATATTTCAGAACATTTTAGACTTGTAAACGCATTTTATGGAGGAAATGACCTTGAGTTGATTTTCGAATCCAAACTTTTAAAGAAAGCAGTAAACTCCCTTTCCCTTTTCGTTTGCATTTCAAACGAAAAACTCAGACAAAATTAAGGAATTTTATCAGTATTAATTAAAGTTAAGAACACACGTGGTAATGTATGTTTAAAATTAGTTTCATAAAAAATGCAGCTATAATTTATACAGAAATTTGGCTTTTTTAGTGAAAAATGCATGTAGCACTATAGTATAGCACAATGTTTTGCTTTACGGACTTGTGTCTAAAATGGATTGGATACAGATTTCTTTTAAGGTAAAAACTGAAGAAAAAAAATCGTAGATACTAGTTAACAAGATAAAGGTACATCAATTGCTAGTTTAATTATGTCTAGAATTTAGAAATTTAAAACCTGTTTTGTGTTGTTTAAGTATTTCAAAAGGTGATTTTCTATTTAACGAATTTTCCATATAACGAACTTTTTTATCGGGATTTAGCGACTTCGTTAAATGGAGGTCCGACTGCATATGTATTTTCGCCTAATGATAGGCTCTTTATAACGACATTTCCTTCCGCTATTGCTTACAGTCATTATTATGGACCTTCACTATGAAACAAAAAAAAAGACTCTTTGTGCTATGTGGGTCATAGAATAAAAATCACTATAAAATACGAGACTTTAAAAAAGCGAAATTTTTAAAACGGGTTTTTTAATTTTGTACAATTTATGCGCCGTATTTACGATGTATCAATCTTTAAAGGCATATTGGCCTTTAAACTTCTTATGATGACAAATATAAGGAATGACTTCTTGAATAGATATTTGCACAACAAATATTAACTCAGTCATTGTTTTCCGCCTTAAGGGCGCCACTTTATAAACACAACTTTCATGATTAATTTTTTGTTTTAAAGATATAAACATTATAGATTTATAGATTTTATGACGTATAAAAATAAATTGATGTTTAGATTGCTTTCTTTTATTAGCAGCATTCAGTCAGAAAAAGTATTAGAATCATTTCAACAATGATAAAAATTGACAAAAACATTGTTGTTTGTAAATTATAAATAAATGGCATATATATATATATATATAAAGAGAGTGAGAGAGGGATAGATATAGATATACACACCCAGAAGAAAAATTTAAAAAAAAAAGGATGGCGAAAATGAATTAAAAACAAGAAAATATGATGCTAATGTGGCAGAGGCTGAATCATATCTGAACTAATTAAAACAGCACCAGAGCGTCATCTATGTGAAATATCAACATAACTGTCAAATCCGTAGAAGTAAGCATGAAGGGACCTAAACAATTTTGACCATCCAGATTGCGGCTAACGCCAACATTCCGAGAGAAAAAATTTAAATCAGTTGAAAAGTTTATTCTGTAAAAGTACGTTTTCGTGTCTGATTTCGTAGCTTGAAATAACTTCCGAAAGCAGTTACTTTTTATTTTGTTTTATAACCGTTGTTATAAAGCTGACCCAATTCTGAGTTTACGACTATCAAAGTACCTGTAATTTTGAATTTAATCCGGAACTCCTAGATCAAGTAAAAGTAGAAGAGGGCTCTAATCCATAATTTGCCTACCGCTGAGGATACTTTTACGTCAACACTGTGGTCGGTGCGTGCCGGAGGCAGAATTCGCATGGGCCAGTTATCGCTGGATTTTGAACCTGGGAAACCTCATTGGAAGACGAATGCTCCATCGCCTGAGCCACCACGGCATTGCAATAATTAATTAGTATAATCAAGGCTAAAGCCTCGAGCCATTAACATTGAGTTCTAGCATGTGAAATCTGAACACTGAATTAAACATTATTAAAACGCTCACTTTTTTTATAATTTTTTTTACGTAGTTTCTCTTCGCTTAGCAGCTAAAAATCTTACATCAGTTTTTGTAAAAATAATCCAATTGATTTTTCTTTCTTAATATTTTCAACTTGCTTAAATATATCCCTTTATTTACTCGTCTTATCACTTGCATTTTAGGCGTTCTCCACTTTACTTTGTATGACACAATAAACTAGCGGGATCTTTTGTCGCTACCTCTAGCGGGGGGTTTAGTTTGTTTATCTTACGCACTTAAAACATCATTTATTACGATTTTTGGAATTTTAGCGCTTTCTATTTCAATCCTCAGTTGTGAAGTTCGCTTCCTTTATATATCAAAGAGATTGAAGAGGGAATTTCTCTAAAATAATCATTATTTTTATTTTTCGAAGGGTGCAATATAGCAAAACCTTCCGCAAACCTGTCTACATCTTCTAAAATAACAGATGTTCTATCCAATAGTTAAAATGCCTATTTGTCTCATTTTAATTTGACAAACTCACCTGATTTTATTTTACTACCAGTGTTGAACAGCCGACCCAATTTTAGGTTTACGAATACCGATGTTCAACTTCATAATCTTGTAATTTCGAACCCAATCCAGAAGAAGAGGAAACTCCTGTATCAAGAATAGGGAGAGATTTGCCTTCGCGGAGAACTTTTTGGTGGAAGTAGCCCGCATTTACGTTGCATGGTTAGGAAAAACCACGAGAACCTCCAACGGCAAGGGGACTTTAACCCATGATCCGTCTACCACTGAGGATATTTTAAGTCAGCATTGTGGTCGGTGCGAGCCGGGTGCGAAATCCGTATCGACCAGCCTTCGCTGGGATGCGAATCCAGTTCACCTCATTGGCAGGTGAACGCTCTATCCCCTGAACCACTGCGGTTCGGTAGAACATTTTCACGAGGGCCGATACCGCGCACTGTCGGTCCCTTCACAGGCTGAACAACGTAGTTAATGGTCACCCACCCACTAACTGAGAGTAGCCACTCATGCTTGACTTCGGTGATCTACTAAATATCGTGTCTTACGACTAGTCCACCAGATTGCAACCACCAGATTGCGTAATTCAGTCTAATCCGTCATTATTGTTTATCTCCGTAAATGTTCTGAACGAAATGACTTGGATTATATTGGTGTAAAATATCTTATAGCTCGTTGCCTAAGATTTTTGTGATCAAGCCTGGTATAAATTTTTAATAATAATTTCATTATAATTTTAAATAATAGTATTAATCGTAATTTCCATTTTTTTTTTAATATTTAAAGAAAAAAATTTTACTTTTCGATCCTTTTACCAAAATTAAGAAATAACTTGATATTGGAAAGGAAACACCATTGTCAAAAGGAACTCACATCACAAAAAAAATTAAATGACCAAGGAATCGAAAAATGATCGTTAAATATACCACCTACTATGTTGTTGTTGTTGACGTATGCCATTAAGGTAGAGAGGGTGCGATTGTTCCTGTTTTCCAGTGGCGCCATCTATGGCCAAGAATTCGACTTCTGCCACACCCATACGTCGCACTCGTTTATAGGGTGGACCCATTCATACATCCATTCATTCCTTCACAGATCGTAATTTTGACCTGAATCGGAGAACGATCAATCTCCAATTCAGTTCCCCCAGAGGTATTGATTTGTTATGGGAAGATGGAAGTCTTTGAGACGCGACAGATTTAACGTGCATAAGCCACCATTTACTACACTGGGAGTCTTCAGCCGGCAGGGATCGAACCCACAACCACTTGGACATGGGCCCAGTGCCTTACCAACCAGGCTATCCCGGCCCACCACCTACTATAAACCATACATATCAGACATTTAAAAAATGCACAAAACACAAATAATTTTAAGATTTTTTTAGTCGTAAAGTAGACTTATTGCAATTATTAACTAAATCTACTTACGACAGTGACTGCGTCGTTGAGCAAAGATTCCCCGAAGACAATTATGTACAGAACTTCGTTGACGTGTATTTCTTCAAAAACAGCCAATACAGCAACAGGATCTACGGCAGAGACGATTGAACTAAATAACAACATATCCAATAGTGGCACTTCGTAATAAAATATTCCCGTGAGTCCAATCGCCCACAAAGAGACTCCGATACTTAGAGCATTCCAAACTGTTCCAATGACTGCATATGTAAGAATTGAAATGATGTTGTCAAAAAAGAGACGATTTGGCATGAAATATCCTGCATCAAATACAATCGGTGGCAGCATAAAAAGGAAAAATACTGTAGGGGTGAGCGGACCAACTGTCATTCCACTGAAGAAGAGCACCAAACCTAAAACTACACCAACTATTAACAGAACACAACTTTCTGGGCAATAATTGGCTAGTTTTGGAGTGACGTTGAAACCTAAAAAGGAAGAAGAAAGAAATATTAGTAACAACAAAGTAATATCCTATTAGGACTTATATGAGACCCATTCAGGACTGTGATCACATATTCACCGAAGAGCCATTACATTATGACCACCCTCCATCTAAAACAATGGGCTCGCCCAGGTTTTCATGGTTTCTTGCCCAGGAGCAATGTTTTCATGGGGCACATTAGGACCCATAATCCTCATAGAACAATCCCTGACGTCTGTAAGCTACTTGAACATAGTTGCAGACTAGGTTCGGCAACAGTTTTTCCTGCGGGGGATGGTGCTTACCAACAGGATAATGCGCCATGTCATAAGGGTCGAATCGTCATAGATTGGTTCGAGGAACATTCCAGAGACTTTCAAGTCAAGTCTTGGCCCTCAAATTCACCTGACTTTAATCCAATAGAGCATTTCTGGTCCTACTTGGAAAACCAAATTCGTGCTGCCGCGCTACCCCCTCGCAATGTGAGAGAATTGCAGGACCAGTTGGTGAGCGCTTGGAACCAGATACCTCAGACTACCTATCAGCACCTTGTGGAATCAATGCCACGGCAGGTGCTAGCAGTTTTGAGGGCTAAAGGTGGTCCTACATGTTATTAGCAGGGTGGTCATAATGTAATGACTCTGCGGGAAAGTGCTTCGTTCTCCTTTCCTGGTTCCGAACAGAGTAAAGAGTTATTAAGAGGAAATACATTAGGCATTTTTAAGTCATAAATTTGATTTCTTGAGATGACTACTCTTGATTATATATCTGGTACTAGTTTGTACATGCGACTAATAATAGTACATATACATACTCTTTAGTACATATACCTACTCTTTAGTGCTTTAGCGGGATTACATAAAAATATTTATGTCATGAATTTGATTTTTTTGAGACTGATTTTTTTTTGTATGGATGCTCTCGATCTGCATATTTTTTGAGTCTTTGGTATTGGAAGTAAAAAATAGATTATAAGTTAGGGATAGCACATTAATATTTAAACCAGGAAAAAAATATAAAAATAAGAAAAACTCCCTGCTGAGATAATCAAGACTGAAAATATCAAAATAATTTGATTGCCAGAAGAATTAAAAACGAGTTAAAAAAGTGAATATTATAAACATTTTTCTGTAAAATCAGGAAATCAAACTGGTTTTGATGTTTTCCATCCCCTCTCCTTACTAGTGATTCCACGGATTTCTAAAGCGTGTTTTTGCCTCGCTTAAAAGTAAATATTAATTTGAGGCTTTTTACGTTTTCCTCTTCGTCTCAAGCATTCTCCAAAAACAAAATTTTGAAAAAGCAAAAAAAAAAAAAAAAAANAAAAAAAAAAAAAAAAAAAAAAAAAAAAAAAAAAAAAAAAAAAAAAAAAAAAAAAAAAACGTTCTTTTTGTTGGACATTAAAACTTCTATTGTGCATGATTTAAGAGATATCGAGATATCAGAGATATTGAGCAAATACTGAACTTTTGCTCTTTACCTCGGAAGATGCCAGAAGTGCTGATCATTCATCGTTACCCAGTGGGCACCTGCGAACCTAAGTCACTGAGGCGAGCAATATTAACCACGCCACACTGCCGCAGATACCCGTTTATAGGGCGGGGGCTACATTCACAGATCAAGAAACAGAGAGCAACACAGAGAGAGGGAAACATCTATGCCCTGAGCGGGATTCGAACCCGCAGCCACTGGCTTCACAGTCAGACACGCTGGCAGCTCGGCCACCTGGTCGAATTATCTTATCGAGCTTATATTTAATTGATCAGTTTTGATGTATCTCTTATCAGAAAAAACCTAATAAGGTTGAAGAGTCTCTTTTTTTGTTTGAATCTTTTGCTTTTTTTTAAATATTTTAACGAGAGGTTTGTTAAATTGTAGAAATTTTGTTATTGAAATGGTTTTGTAAAGAAAATTACCTCGCAAAGTAAAAAAAAAAAAAAAAATTCAAGGATCGTACATTTTCCTTTAAAAAGCAGAAAAAAGTGTTGAAATGTGTACTTATAGCAATAGAAATAAAGCAAAAAAGGTTTTTGATGATGGATTTTGTGTTTTCTGTTAAGTTAAAGTTAGCCATTAAGATGAAATAAAACATCGATTCCGCGTATTTCAATAGATTGAATCTCATCTGACTTTAGAGGATTTGATTCAGAAAAATCAACATTTATAAGTTTTAAAAATTATCCTTTTTAAAGCATTCTAGAAAAATATAGTTTTTAAACAACAGCCTGTTTTAAAATAAATCAGCTTTTTTTTAAAACTTTAAAGTTACGTCCATTTTGCACTGACTAAAGCTGAAGTGTATCAAGTTAATGACAATGCAGGATAAAGAAAGAAAAAGATACCGTTATAATTTTTATATTTACCCTTCTTATATCTTAATATAAATTTCAGACATATAAAAACTAAGAACTGCGAGATTTTTATTGCTTCAATATTATACATTTTTAATAGTTTAAGTCCCGCTTAAAGCATTTTCGAGTGTTAAGCGATAATTCTTTCAAAAAATAAGAAGTTTCTTTACTTAAAATGCAGGAATAATGCATTTTTTAATATAGCTTTTGTATATTATTGTAAGAATGGCCTACTTACCTTCAATTTGCAATAATTGCTTTATCAAAAGCTCTATGAAAGTGATGAATATATTATTTGTAAGGTTTTATGAAAGCCAATATATTGATTTGTCTCAGAAAGGTTTTTTTTTCTTTCTTCGTTTCTTTTAAGAGTACTCATTGGAAAAAGAATGAGAATTTTGTACATATATATGTTATTCTCCTCAAGGAAATCGATATTTTTCTGTTCAAGAAATCATTGACCTATCTTTCTATTCATTGGCAAGGTGAATATAGTGCAAATGATAATTTTCTTACCCTTTTTAACGCGATAACAATTTCTTATGGCTTATGTAGATCTTAGTAGGACTTAGTTTTTGAAAAATTTTTTAATTTTTTTAATAGAACATGGCACCTTAAATATATTTGCCTAAAAAGTAGTAAAAAATTACCACTTAACGTTTTTTTGCTGTTTTTAAAGAGAACGTGGTACCTCAAAAAACTATTTTTCGTTCGTTAAGAAAACACGACCATTTAAAAAACGCCATATTTTCTAAAAACTATTTTGTCTAAAAATTATAATAGAATGCCATTTGATATTGACATTTGCATTCATAAAATGACTCTTAAAACTATTATAACAATTCTGAGTTCATTTAAATAAAAGTTGAATTTTTATTCTTATTTAAAAGTGATTCTTTATTATTAAATGCTCACGCATGGAAGAGAACCAGGATGCCTGTACTAGGTTCAACAGAAAAATTCAATCTTGAAAAATCAGAAATTATGTTAGAGCATCAGGAACCCTTTTTTTCCCTTTTTTTATTGTATTTTCATCAACTTGCTTTTTTAATAAAAGTGGAAAAAAGGGATTCGCTATATTAAATTCGAGTAAATAAAATTTGGTAATTTCTATGGAATTTTCCCTTAAAACCTTAAAATAAAAATAATTTTTGGTTTGAATCAATTAAAAACTACACATTTGTCAGATTTTAGATTGTTTTGAAATTAAATTTAAATTGGTGAAAGCCGTGATAATGCCAAAGAAAAAATTCTTATAACGTTAATTCCACAAAAACAACGATTTTTTTTTCTTATAAATCTAAAAACTAACAATTGCATACTACTTACCTACCTTTCAAAAAACTGACGATGGCAGAATTTAATTGGAATAATTTTGTCAGAAATCTAAAATACCTCACGTTTTATATCTCAAATTCTGATTGGGTGTCGGCATTTCGCATGAATCGAAAAATACTGCCAAATAGAGTAAATATCCAGCCTCCATTTATTTGTAAAAAAGGAATTCCACCTCCTCCTCTCCGCCTTTTCGACAATCAATCAAGAGGCCTCTATCCTCACCCTTTTGGATTTTAGGTTTGGTTTTGATTTCAGATTTTTTTTTTATATTTAACAAATTTTTGATAATATAGTAATATTCTACAGTACAATACTTAAGAAAAGGATCAAAATAAAGGGGTCGCTTTATCAGATTTGGAAAAATATCACTTGATAATGGAAATCAAAGAATTATGCTGTAAACCAACGTGATGAATCCTCCCGGGAAAGAAAGCTACCCTAAAAGGGGATTGGGATTTAATATGTCTCAGGACGTTAAATTTATTATCCCAAAACATTTGCGAATCTTATAAACAGAACTAGAATTCGTAGTATGACCCGCGTTACCGTCAAGAGGGTCATACTCTGAATAAACCTTCTAAAAATGGAATTTAACTACTTTTCTGGACTATCTTGTTGTTATGCGTATAAACTCCTGACTGTGAATTCGCGCCATCTTTTTTATCATCATTATTACCTTTATTCCTTATTTGCTATTTGAATTCTATTGCAATGATGACCATCATGTATATGAGTATAGGAATAAGGATTTGAGGAGCCTAATGATTAACTTTTTCACTTTCATAGATGATTTGTTCAATTTTATTCAGAAACAACAACCTAAACCTGCTTAGTTTCATGGATGTTTTGCTTAATATGGTTCATAATCAACGATGAAACCTGCTTAGTTTCATGGCTGTTTTGTTTAACACTCTTCAGAAACAACGACGAAACCTGCTTAGTTTCATGGATGTTTTATTAAATACTGTTCAAAAACAAAGATGAAACTAGTTTAATTGGATAGATCTTTTGCTTAATACTGTTCAGAAACAGCGATGAAATGTGTTTAAATTCATGAATGGTTTGTTTATTACATTTTAGCTTGAAAGTTAAAATGCGTAAAGGTAAGTTTATAAATTTTTAATTTATAAAAAGAAATAATTAAAATGCTGTAATCAATTTTTTAAAGTAAACAACTTTTTAAAAAATATTTAATCTAAATTTTAAAAAAAACATTGCAATCTTTAATACAACTAAAAGTTTAATTTGAAAAAAAATATTGCTTCTTTAAACTAAAATGTTCTATTTGTTTATTTAACATTAATAAAAATTGCAATATATTTCTTTCAAAGCTTAACTTTTTCATTCAACATTAACTCATGTTTTATACTAAATAGAGGAAATATGTTTTCTTTTATAGAATCTTCCGTTAAAAACAATACAATACAAAACAATAATGTCTGACAATTAAAATTAAAAAACGCAATGTTGATATTAGAAAAGCCTTTATTTTAAGGCCGCCAAAAGACAAAACAAAGTGTTTTTCTATAAAAATTTCAATTTAACTCAAAGCATTTACGGGAAAAAACGGTATGATTTTTCTAAAATCATGATAATTATCGAGTTTAGTTAGAAGTAAAATATGAATCGGTGAGATGTAAGTTACTCCTCTACCCCATGCAAAAAAAAAAAAAAAAAAAAATCACTGAAACTTGATGGAAATCGATATGAAAAATTTCTCTTTTATAATTTAAAATCCAACAATAGGATTCAAAATCAAATTTTGCTTCGCCACTGTCACTTTAAAGGTAAAGCGGTCATTCATTCATAAATTAATTTTGGTAAAGTTCATCAAACTCTGCGAAACAACAGTACAATAATGTAATATTTTAAAATAAAATTTAAGTAAGATAATGAAAAAAATATTTCCCATTCGCAAATACGAGTTACTTGTTTCAGTAGTCGGCATTTGAAAAAAAAATTTTTAATATATGTTTATGATTTTTAGTTTCAGTATGATTAGGATTTTTAGCTTCAGTATGATTAGGATTTTTAGTTTTAGCATGATTAGGATTTTCAGTTTTAGTATGATTTAGACTTTTAGCTAAAATTTTTTGAATGAAAATATCATAAATCAAGTCATAAAGTGAAGATTCTGTTTTAATATTTAGTATAATATTTCATATAAGAATGTGCTTTTTTGTCATAAAATTTTTTAGAAACAACTATGGTCCTGTTCAAAGATAACAACTATGAAGCTTTATCATCGCACATCAGGACACTTTTTTTTTGATTTTGCAGGTTTATAAAAATGTTTTTTTTTAAATAACATTGCGGAGCTTTTGTTCTTTGAAAATTTGATCACATGTACAGCGCGCAAAAACAAGAGTTCCCTGAATAGCCTTTGATCTAGTCTTCGGATTTTCATGTACTCAATGTTTAGTTCAGTGTGATTAGCGTATTTGAGGTCCACTCCATTAGGATAAACAATCCTAATAGAGTGGATCTCAAATATGCTAATTTTTATAATGTGGACGATATTTTAAGTTAGGAAATCAGACACAAAAACGTACTTTTGCTGAATAAATGTACCTTTTATTCGGTGAATTTTGGTTCCTGATCCTCATATGAGGCGCAGTCACAATTTTTAAATTATGGTTAAGAGAGTAAACGAAAGTTTGGATATTTTTATGTCAATTTTACTTTTAGCGCACTTCGCCCTTTTTTTCGAAAACTTTACAAGCGAAAAAAACTTTTTGCTCACAGTTATGAAATACATTTAATAAAAGACAATTCCATGCAAAAATATTATTTTTATTATTTTAAAATCTTAATTTTTACTATTAGAAATAGTTATTAATAATTTTATTATTAACGCAATTTTATCACGAATAATAATTTTTTTTAAAAATTTGCATCATTTTAAAGAATGCAATTTTTTTTAATCAAAAAACTCGATCAAAATCGGCGGAAAATTTCCTGTGAAATACAGTTTTAAAAATATGACATTTTTAAAATTTCATAACTTAATTTTGGATTTTGTCATTTAAAATAACACAGTTTAGAAAAATTTGCACATTTTTTTTTGTTAAATTTTGTGTAGCTTCTAATTTAATAAATCAATATTCAATTAATAGAAATTAGATTATTATTAAATAAGCTAAAGAAATAATAAATTATTATTAAAATTTTTTTTGAATGGAATTATTCTTAGATAAATGAATTTTAAAATTCTGAGCAAAAATGTTTCAATTCGCTTAAAAAGTTCTAAAGTAATACGAAAAAGTTAAATTAAGATAATTGAAATGCCTACCGTTCTCTAGACAAAACTTTGGGATCATATCTTTCAGATTGCAGCTTTCTCTCATATTTTGAAGGTTAAAAATACAAATCCGTAACAAATTGGATATTTTTATTCAAAGAAAATAAGTTTTTGTGTCTTATTCCGAGCTACTAATTCTGAACTTAATTCTGAAAATGAAAAATGCTCACTAATAATTCTGATTTTAATATGTATATTTGAAGTCAACCTTTTGAACCATTAAAGTTTTGCTATGTGTATGTGAAAATCTAAGCATTAGAGCGAAAGTTATTCTGAGAGATTTTTTTCTTTCTCTGCCACTCTATATTAATAGTTTAAAGATTATTAAAGATTACGTATCAATAATTTGATTTTTAATGATAAAATTTTTTAGATTTGAGATCTTATTTTGTTATACAATATAAATGTATGAAATTCTATCTCAACTTTCGTTACACAAAGATTTGTTATAAATAAAATAATGGTGATAACAAATAAATGCAACATGCAGGATACATGAATGTTATCTCAACTTTCGTTACACAAAGATTTGTTGTAAATAAAATAATGGTGATAACAAATAAATATAACATGCAGGATACCAAATGAAATAAAGAGTAAATAACAAGAGTTTATGACCACCATAATGAGCATGTATTTCGAAATTTAATTGTGAGAATTTTTGACTTTTCTAAGTATGTGTCAGGAATTCGTCTCGTCAAATTTGACGAAATAATGCATTACTGCATTTAAAGTTCACATTTGCATACATTTTAAATTTTACACGCAGTTTAATGACTTCCTTACATTGTATCATTTACTCAACACTATATTATTTTACTAACTTAAAAATATTTGCATTCGTTAGCATTTTGTGGAAAAATTACAAAAGGTTTTTGAAACTTAGATATTCGATGAAAAATGAAGATAAAACTCAATTGAATGGTCATTAAAGTGAAAATGATAATACATTGTTGCTGTATTAGTAAATTTAGCAACTGGAAAAAATAAAGATAGCAATATCTTAAATGATCATTACAGTGTAAATGTTAATACTGATGAAGTGGCAAATTTAACAGGTGAAGAAAAATAAAGAAAACAATGTATTGAATGGTCTTATAAGTTAAAATATTTATACATCATTGCTGTATTGGCAAATTTAGAGGACAGAAAAAGGTTTTCCTTTTGTATTATAAAAGGTAGGGTCGCAGATATTTTATTGTTAAAAAGTATTACCTGAGTTTTATTTTACGTGTATAGTTTCATGGGTGTTATACTTCAATGGGAAACGAGAATGTTTTACCCTTAAAAAGTATTATCTAAAAAAAATCACTATACAGTATCATGAACGTAATTTCACGTGATTAATTTCATGGGTGTTATATTTTACCGGGAGGCACAGGTATTTTGCCCTTTAAAAGTATTGTCTAAAAAGTCAAATTAACAGTATTAGGGGGGTTATTTTACATGTGTAATTTCACGGATGTCATCATTAAAATGAAATATCAGGTAGAGAAAATAAGTGTTTTCGACAACTTTTTGCTTTTAATAAAGCTTCTAAGGCCGCAAAAGCTGCTCGTGATAGTTGTGCTGCGTATGGAGAGTGCGTCATTAGCTGAAAGATCTGCTCGTAATTGTTATGTTTAAATATGCAAAGACACGATTCGTACTATCCACCAGGTTGAGCAATTGCACCAACTTTTACCCGAAAGTTTGCGTCGACCGACAAAGACACTAGTCGAGAAAATGGAATTCTTCCACACTCCGATGGAACAGCCAACACAAAAAACAAAATTATAAAATTATAGCTTATATACAGCTTATATATAAGTATAAAATTATACCTTTGCTGTAGTTTTAAAACACTGAAATTATGTTCCTGTTTTTAATTTTCCTAAGTCAGCCACGGGGGCTCTGGGGGACGGAGAGTTTCGAGGTGAGCCAGGTTCGAATCTCAATTGTAGCTAGTTGATACGAATTCTGCTCCCAGTTCGCATCGACCACAGTGCTGACGTAAAATATCTTCAATGGTAGACAGATCATGGGTGTGAATCTCTTTGCCGCCGGATTAAGCATGGGAAGTTATCGTCATGTAACGCAAACATGAGTTAGTCTCATCAAAAAGTCCTCCACAAAGGCTAGTTTGTCCCAATTCTTGTCCAGGACTTCATTTTTTATATTTTTTATAACCGTCGTTGAACAGCCGATCCAATTTCATGGGTTTACGACTGCTAATGTTCAACTCCGTAGCCTTGTAAGTTTGCACCCAATCCAGAAGACAAGGGAACTCCTGGATCAAGTACAGAGAGAAATTTGCCTTCGTGGAGGACTTTTTGATGGAACTAACCCGCAATTGCGTTACATGGAGAGAAGACCACGAGAACCTCCCACAGTTAGCCTGACGGCAAGGGGACTCTAACCCATGATCCGTCTACCACTGAGGATATTTCACGTGAGCACTGTGGTCGGTGCAAGACAGATGCGGAATTCGTATCGACCAGCCAACGCCGGGATCGAACTCCGGTTCACCTCATTCACCTCATCCCCTGTACCATCGCTGCTCCCAGGAGTTCCTTTGTCTTCTGAATTGGGTTCAATATTATAAAGCTACGGAATTGAAAATGGCTAGTAGGAAACTCAGAACTGAATCGTCTGTTCAACACCGGTTTTAAATATAAATAAATTATAAATAAATATAAATATAAATCTTCCTTAGCACGTTGTTAAATTAGCACGATAGAAAAAAAAATATGTGTATTAAAACGTCCTGCGGGGAATCGCAACCTCACACACCTTTGTTGATTCAGTCACATTTCATAAACATTGAAACTGAATACACATCCGCGTTCTCTTATTATTATATTGTCACAATTTTCAGTAAAATGCACTGCGAAACACGAAGAAACTATTTGTATATAGTATATCAACATATTTGCCCTCCCGACAAAAAACTAAGAAAAAAAATTTATGGCGTAACTTATTATTTATCCATTATATAAAAAGCAAATAAGGAATTAGGGTTTTAGTTTTCAAAATCAGCACGTTCCACTTTTTTCGTAACTTTTTTTTTTCGAACGGCCCGTTTCCTATTCTTCAACGTTTTTGATTGATTCTGATTCTCTTTGAATGATTCCGATTAAGTCTTCTTGAATTAATTTAATTTTTTTGAATGATTAAGTAATCTTTGAGTGATAAATTTTTAATGATATTGATTAAGTATCCTTCAATTATTCTAATTCTCCTTGAATAAAGCTGATGTTCTTTGATTCTGATTTTTCTCGGATTATTTTGATTATCTATGAATGATTCAGATTATTTTTGATTCTGGTCAATCCTCCTTGAATAATCATGATTCTCTTTGAATGATTCTGATTCATTTTTTTATATGAGAAACTGGATGGAAATAATTAATTAGGATTTTTCAGGCAGCCATTTTAGTTAATATTTGGTTTTAAAATAGCAATAATTTTAAAGCCAAAGCAACACGTTAAATTATTTTAACATCATTAATAGTGAACAGAAAAAATTAACACAGAGTTAAGAACCAAGATTTCAAATTAATATACCATTTTTCGACGTAAATCTATCCTAATATGACATACCGAATGGAAGTAATTAATTGCAATTTTTATTGAATAAATTGACAGCAAGATGATTCATTAATATTAAGATGTGCAGTGATTGATATATTCTTTATGGCTACAGGGAATTTTAAAGTAATAAACCTATGTTAAAATATTTTGATATCATTAATAGCGAAAGAAAGAAAAACACAGAGAGAAGATTCGAAATTTTGAATTAATGAACCATTTTTTTGATGTAAATCTATCCTAACATGACATACTGAGGGAAAGTAATTGATTTCGATTTTTCTAGCAGTTGATGACCTATAGATGATTAGCATATTCGTTATAGCAGTAGGAATTTTAAAGCTATAAACCTATGTTGAAATATTTTGACATCATTAATAGCGAAACAGAGAAAAACACAGTGCGAAAATTCAAAATTTTGAATTAATGAACCATTTTTTTTTTCTAACCTAATATAAGAAACTGGCTAGAAATAATTAATAAGATTTTTCAACAGCCATTTTAGTTAATATTTGTTTTTAAAATAGGAATAATTTTAAAGCCAAAGCAACACGTTAAATTATTTTGACATCATTAATAGTGAATAGAAAAAATTAACACAGAGTTAAGAACCAAGATTTTAAATTAATATACCACTTTTCGACGTAAATCTATCCTAATATGACATACCGAATGGAAGTAATTAATTGCAATTTTTATTGAATAAATTGACAGCAGGATGATTCATTAATATCAAGATGTGCAGTGATTGATATATTCTTTATGGCTACAGGGAATTTTAAAGTAATAAACCTATGTTAAAATATTTTGATATCATTAATAGCGAAAGAAAGAAAAACACAGAGGGAAGATTCAAAATTTTGAGTTAATGAACCATTTTTTGACGTAAATCTATCCTAACATGACATACTGAAAGAAAATGATTAATTACGATTTTTCTAGCAGTTGATGACATATAGATGATTAGTATATTCGTTATGGCAGTAGGAATTTTAAAGTAATAAACCTATGTTAAAATATTTTGACATCATTAATAGCGAAAGAAAGAAAAACACAGAGGGAAGATTCAAAATTTTGAATTAATGAACCATTTTTTTGATGTAAATCTGTCCTAACATGGCATACTGAGGGAAAGTAATTGATTTCGAGTTTTCTAGCAGTTGATGTCCTATAGATGATTAGCATATTCGTTACAGCAGTAGGAATTTTAAAGCTATAAACCTATGTTGAAATATTTTGACATCATTAATATCGAAAGAGAGAAAAACACAGAGCGAAGATTCAAAATTTTGAATTAATAAACCATTTTTTTTTCTAACCTAATATAAGAAACTGATGGAAATAATAAATTACGATTTTTCCAGCAGTGAAGGGAAAAAATAAACACAGAGTTAAGATACAAAATTTTGAATTAATAAGCCATTTTTCGAGGTAAATCTATCCTAATATGACATACTGAATGGAAGTAATTAATTGCAATTTTTTTTTATTGAATAAATTGACTGCAAGAAGATTCATTAATATCAAGATGGGCGATGATTGACATATTCTTTATGGAAGCAGATATCTTTATCCATTGAATTCCACCCCCCGAAGGTACATGTCGATTTCATTTCCATCAAATGATATGATGAACAACAGATGTAGGATTGTGAAAGGCTTTTTTTTTCGTCAATTATTATGACGTAACATAAAACAACCACTAAGTGTCGCCCCATTGCCCTATATTACAAAGAATCCCGTCCTTCAAGAAAAAGAAAAAGGGAAATTAAAACAACAACTTTCTCCCCCAAAAAGTTCACAGTTGCTGAAGTTATTGTATTGGAGTAGTTTTAATACTCAAAAGCAACCTCATTCAGTAGTTAGACCTCAACACACCCCAACGATCTTGACCTTCAAGGAAAACTACTTTAGGTCATGGCAGCAGCCTCTTACACTTTCACTCAAGCAAAAAAAAACCGGCGAGCATTTTCATCAAGGAATCAATCTGAGTTATTTTTAACTTTGGATTATGTATGTTAATTTTTAAAGATTGTAAAATGAATGGAATAGAATTCTTGAGATGATTGTTAGCTCAATGCATTTTGCTTACATAATGTTTCTGATTGATTGGAATTTTTTTTTACTTTTTTATTTATTTCTTCTATCCCTTTTTTTAAAAAAAATTATTATAAGTTTGAGTAATCATTATTTAAAAAAATACCATGAAAAATAATGAAGAATTAAAAAAAAATTGAGATAAATTTATTTTTTGATTAAAATTCTGATGATGATACGTTCGTTAATTCGTTCGTTCACAGAATTCTGCTCACATAATGTCTCTGATAGATAGAAATTTTTTCTGATATTTGACTTTCCTCCCTTGTTTTTATATAAAAAATAAATATCTAAATGTTTGAGTTAATCATAGTGGAAAAAAAATATCATGAAAAATTATGAATTATAAAAAATAAGTAAATCTAATTACTTCATGTTTTCAAATTTTTGTTTTCGGAAATTACTTAATTTGACACTTTTTTACCAACCGTAAAATGAATGGATTAGAATTCTTATGATGATACGTTTGCTTGTAGAATTCTGTTCACTTAATGTTTCTGATTGATTGAGTTTTTCCTGACTTTTTTATTTATTTCCTCCATCTTTTATTTTTTTTTTAGAAAAAAACATATTTTAAGTTTGAGTAATCATCGTTGAGTAAACTATCATGAAAAATAATGAAGAATTTAAAAAAATAAGTAAATTTAATTATTTTAAGATTTTAAATTTAGTTTCTCTGTTATTATAGTTTAATGTCTATAATTGATTGGAATTTTTTCTGATTTTTGGTTTTCTTCCATTCTTTATTTTTTGATAAAAAAAAAATGGCCTAAATGTTTGAGTAATCATTGTAGAAAAAGATCATGAAGAATGATGAATAATTAAAAAAATAAGTAAAGTGAATTATTTCAAGATTTCAAACTTCAGTTTCCAAACATTGCTTAATTTATCAATTTTTTAACGATCGTAAAATTAATGGATTAGAGTTATTATAGAAGATGCTAGCAGAATTCTACTTATATAATATTTCTGATTGATTGGAATTTTTCCTTATAATTAGTTTTCTTCCTTTTTTACATCTTTCATTTTTTTTTAAAAAATATGTAAATTTTAGTGATTATAGTAGAAAAAATACAGCGTATAAGATAGAGAAATACAGCATATAAGATAGGGAAAAAATTTTTAGTCTTTGAACAATGCTTAATTTAACTTATTTTTTCTCAACGCTCACAGATTTTTTCGCCATGTTTTATGAGCTATTTTAATTGTGTCCACTTTTTCCTGTGCTTAAACTTCCGGGATCTAAATTTGCTTTGAATTTGCCGCTTTTTATCTTTGATTTAAAAGATTAGTTCTGTAAACCATTTCTTTTCTTTTCGTTCCTTTTGTTGTTTTTTCTATTTTTTTTAAGCATTTATGTTACCCATTGAAATTAAGACTCTGCATCCTATTTTGATCACAAGCATATTTTTTAGCTAACAAAATTATGGAACCTTTAAAAAAACTGTAAAAAATTTTATATTCATGATTTTGATAAAAACTTTTCTGTAATATTCCAATTGAATATTTCAAAAATATTCTTATTGTTTTCTTTCTATTCTGATCGCAATCGATATGCTAATATAATTTTTTTTAACAATAAAGTTGTCAAACTTAGAAAGGAATCTGCAGAAATTTTCGCGTTCATAATTTTAATCAAATATTACTATAAAATTTCGATTGACTATTTCGAAGGTATGCAAAAATTTCTTTTTCTGATAGCTATAAGTATTTCAGGGAGCAATTTTACGAATTTTGGTTTTTTTTATAAGTAGAGTACATTAGCAAGAACGCTTATGAACTTAACATAAAGAAAAGAGAGAGAAAAAACACAATGAATTCATTTTAAAATATAATTACTCGTTGTTTACTGTTCTTAAATGATACAGCTTTAACTTCTGAATAGATTCTTGAAGTAATTTAGAATAAAAAGGCACATCTTAATTAGGAAAAATGACCTTAAGTTGATTCTTCAAAGAGGTTTCATGTTATTATTCTTAACCTTCGACTTTCGTATAAGGAATGGTAATTATAAGAAGACAATGTCATTCTTAGAGATTGTGTAGAGAGATTTGTTTTCATAAAAGTTAAAAATATAATAATCTTAAAAAGAAGATTCCTGAGGTGGAAAAACGTGCTAAAAACACTTTTCAGATAAATGCATATTATCATAAACATAATAAACATAATCGATTTTCGCAGAGTTGTGAAGTTGGTGATTGAATTATTTAACTCCAACTCTGGATTTGTCTGAGAGCTCGACTCCAAATTCGATTCTAACTTACACGTGCTTAGAAATATGAATGTTATAATTAGAACAATATTTTACAAAAAATACAATCGTTTTTTGCAGAGCTGATGGGTCTCTAGTTGACATAATTAACTCCAAATTCAGACTTTTCTGAGAGTTTGACTCCTCTAATTCTGACTCCGACTTATACTTGTTTAAAAATATGAAAGTTATCATTAGAACAATATTTTTTTGAAAACATAATCGTTTTTCGCAGAGCTGTGATAATTGACATGTTAAACTCCGAATCCCTCTCTTTTTCCCCACCTTCTCCTTTTTTTCATTTATTTTTGCCTTTTGTAATCCATCATCAATTAGCATAAGCCAAATATTAAATTCTTACTGCTAGTTTAAGTTACTTCATGCTGCGCGGTGATTTAGTCAGCCATGTTCCTTTTCTTTCTTTTTCTTTTTCTTTTTTGCTTTTAACATTCATGTCAAAACACTTTTATGGTTTTAAACATAAAGTGTAATTGCAAAACCAAGTTTTACAACATTGAATTACTCTTTAAAATGAATGCTCTTGCATTTTCAAATATCTTAAATTGAAAGCTGTATTTTTTATTAGTAGCTGAATGTGAACGATTTTAAAAGTTTACATAGCCTCCGGAGACATGGCGTCTAAAATATTGAACAATATTTAGTTCAATCTTATCTCTAAAGAA
Source organism: Parasteatoda tepidariorum (assembly GCF_043381705.1). Taxonomy (NCBI): domain Eukaryota; kingdom Metazoa; phylum Arthropoda; class Arachnida; order Araneae; family Theridiidae; genus Parasteatoda; species Parasteatoda tepidariorum. Next base: position 8,745,831 of record NC_092215.1, on the reverse strand, counting down.
TAATATTTTAAGATTAGTTTCTGTTTGTCTGCTATTGTACAGCAATTGTCCGAGTAAAAATTTAATTAGTTTTACCTTAGTTGGTTAGAATTTTTAATTACTATGGAAAATTTTAAGAAAGGTAAGATATTCAATTCTAGTAATCTTTTGAAAAGTTTTATGGTATGCAAATATCTTATTATTTGTATCTAATGAATGTTGTTTCATGACCAAAACGTGTAGAAATACACTATAGAAATGACATTCAAGATACAAAAAATGCTAAAATTATAATTTATGATTATTGATGCAATAATTAGTAATAACTAAAAAAAAATATTTAATTACTTTTTAAAAAAATATTTTATGAGTTCACTTTCTTCTAAGCTAAAAATTTCTTAAAAGTTTCATTATTTAACTTCATTATTTAACTCAGGAGAATATAGTAAATAAATACAGATTACGTATCAACTTTCGTAATTAATTAGCCAAATTGCGAATAGCTTCGCTATTACGATGCTGTTAAGTGCAGCAACCCTTTTTTTTCTCATTTCGTTAGCAAAAAAAAAAAAAAATGAAAAACACGGAAATAGAGTTCAATAGCAATCGATTTTTAAAATTCGAGCATGTCCAAGTAATTACGTTTTTAGTGATATAAGTGTATTCGAAATTGTTGCCAAATATGTAAGGGTCAGACGATAAAAAAGTGGCAAATTGCGTGACTTACTCAAACAATCGTTAATTGTTAGACTCTTGTTCCATTAAATAAGAAAGAACTTTTTCTTTTCGAAGGAGACATAAGAGGATCAAAGAAATCACTAAAGAAGTTATGTAATTAAAAGTTGTTTAATTACCTAACCTCTAAACAGGTTCATCATCAAATCAAATAATGATACCAGCGATGTTCTTTAATGATGATTCTTTTCTATTTTATCAGGGTGGACAATTTTTATTTAGAATTCTTAATTATTTTCCGTGTGATACAGTTTTTAACTCCAAATTATGAAGCAAATTAAACTTTGATGATGCAGGTTCTTAACACCAAATTATGAAACAAATTGAACTCTGATGATGCAAGTTTGTAACACCAAATTATAGAGCAAATTAAACTTTGATGATATAGTTTTTTAAATCCAAATTATGAAGCAATCTAAACTTTGATGATACAGTTCTTAACTCTAAACAATGAAGCAAATTAAACTTTGATGATACAGGTTTTTAACACCAAATTATGTCAAAGTCCGAAGTGAAGATACCTTTTAAGGGCATAAAGTTACTGTACGGTTAGTGACCATGTATTTAACAAAGAAAATTGTACGGGCAGACCTGTTTTGATAGCTTTGTGGGCAAAAATTTATTTTTACGGTCAGTGACGGGAATAGTTTTTTCCGGACACTGAATGCAATGTAGAAGGGAAATTTTTTAGATAGCAAAACAGAAAAACTTTCTAAATCAGTTCGGGGATTAAACCCTTTTTCATGGTTGGTACAGGATCTAGCTACGGACACAAAGGTCCCGGGTTTGAACCCAGCTCTCCCTGAGTCTCAAACAAGGCCAAGTCCTAAACTAAAGAGCACTTTTATGGCCATAAAGTTAATGTGCAGTCAGTTACCATACATTTAACGAGGAAAAATGTGAAGAGAGATCTGTATTTTTATGGTTCAGAAAGGCTTTGCTTTCTTAAATTATTTTTACTGTAAGTGACGGGAATACTTTTTGCCGGACACTGACTGTAATCTATCAGGGAAGTTTTTTAGAATGCGAAATAGAACTCAACTATTTTCCATTCTGAATACAAATGTAGTAAATTTCTAAGAATTCTTAGAAATTTGCCATTCTAGAGCTTGATTGAAATCATTGACAATGTGTGAGGAACAACAAAATCTGAGGAATGAATTTCGAACTCAACTCCGACTTGACAGTTCAAAATGAAACTATTGAAAATATTAAACTACAAAATGTGAAGAATGAACTTGATTATGGATTAGTTGTTTGCCGTATAACAAAGAGGTCACATATTAAATATTTGTTACTAAAAAAAAACTTTATATATGTGTCTCTAATTTTATGTATCACTTATTGTAATATGTGGGAATGTTATGAAAAAATAAATATTTGAAATAGGAAGGTAGTAGGAATAGGTAATGCGTTTTTGTTTCCTTCTTCTAATTATAGATTGGATATTTTTTCGAGAAATGTCGTTCACATTTTTTCTGTCTGATAGTCAAGCAACATTTATTTTTAAAGGTCAATTTTTATTCTTTATCTCAAAAATAGCGTGATGTGTACATCGCGTGAGAAAAGCTACCAAATAAAAAGTTTCAGTAATGGTTTCACTAGTAACCAAGCTGTTTAAAGCCATTTTACTATTGTTTCAAAAAATTATTTCTATCACAAACCATATTGAAAAATATGTACATAAACTATTTCGTGTTTAGTTCATGAATATAAAATGGCATTCCTACCTAGGAAGCGTGTGCACTTGTTGATAAAAATTATTGGTAAGACAATCATTCAACGGTCGTTCACTCCGAGTTTTGTGCGTAGATTAAAACAATTCAATTTTAGTCTGTATTTGGTGTAAAAGAATTGATTTTATAAAAATAAATCAAATAATAATGTCCTCTAAATTACAAACAAGCCAAAATATAATTTAACCTTGAAAACAATAATATTATTGTGCCTTGAAACTTATGTTTGACTCTTGATTTAACGGTGATTTTATACTTTATTATAAGCAAGAAATTTTTTTTCAGGGTTAATGATATTGTTTTTGATAATAAACCAAGTTGTTTATAGCCACGTTATGTTTGTTTCCAAAAACTATTTAAATCACAAACTACACTAAAAATTAGGCGTATAACCAACCATTCAACGGTTTTTCACTGAGTTTCGTGCGTAGATTAAAACAATTCCATTTTAGTCCGTGTGTGGTGTAAGCGAATTGATTTTAATGAAAGTAAATTGAAGTAACGATGTCCTCTAAATTAAAAACAAGTCAAAATTTAATTTAACCTTGAAGTAAATAATATTATCACACCTGAAATTTATGTTGAACTTTTGATTTCATAGTGATTCTTTACTTTATTATAAATGAGAAGTTTCATTCAGGGGAAATTATATTGGTTTTAACACTAAACTAAGCTGTTTATAGGCAAGTTACTATTATTTCAGAAATTACTTCACCCACAAACTGTGTTAAAAATTAGGTGTAAAACCATTTTTTGATCAGTTAAAAATACAATAATGTATTCCGATCCAGGAAATGTATTGATGAACATTATTTATAAAACATTCATAGACAGTTCCTTCATTTTCAGTTTAGTGCACACTGTAAAAATCTCCAGATTAAATTACGGTAAAAAGTACCAACACTCAGGGTGACAGTACCTTTCACCGTTAAATCCATCTTCACCGGAACATGTTGTAAAACAAAAATTATGATATACAGTAATTTTCCCACTAATAATCACCGTAAAATCAAAGAATCACTCTAATTAAATGACAATTATCTTAAAATCTCTGAATCACTCGAATTGAATAAATATTACCGTAACAATTGCCGTATAATATTTTAAGGTAAAAATATGCTTTACGGATGAGACACCCAAAGTGTCGGTACTTTGTAACGTAATTTTATCCAGAATTTCTTACAGTACATACATTAAAACTATTTCATATTTGTAAAGATTCTACGTTATTTTTGGTATAAGAGAATTATACGATTTTATTAAAATAAACTATGAAGATGTCGTCTTAATTACAGACCGATCAAAATATGATTTAAGGATTGAAATTTACTGATGTTTTCCTGTGATTTCACAGTGATTTTTTACTTCATTAAATGAAAAGTTCGGTTTTGGACGAAAAACAGAAACTATTGGAAATTCCGAGTTTATACTAAGAGAGATAACAGAAAGTTTCGATAGATCACACTTATGTCAATGAAGATAGGAATTTAAAAGCATCAGTAGAACTATCCAAAGCAACCTTTCTGCTGAAAACTAGCTCTTAAAAGAATCTGTAAAATTATTCTGTAAATATTATAAATTAATTTGCTAAAATAATCTATTAATTAACACTAGATTGCCTAAGGAAGTCATTTTGACTGCTTTTAATTTCAATTACAAAAACAATTTTTTTTTTATATTTCCAATGGCAAGGCAAAAGGTACAAATAGAAAGATGATTAAAAACACAATGATGTATATAATGACACAATTTCTTAGAATTCTGTACAACATATAATTTTTTTATTGTTAATATTTACTAATAATTTGTTATATAACTGTAAATAATATAAAAAATATTAAAAATTAATTTTAAACAAATTTCTTTACGCATTATTTATACTTTTACAATCCAGTCATTTCGATTGCTTTTGGGCAATATAGGTATACACTAAGTTTCAGTCTTTCTAGTGTTAAAAATGTTCTAATTTTAAAAATATACTATTTTATTTTCCTCATTCGCAAAACTTTGCCCTAAAAACAAATCCCAAAACTGATTCATTTTGATATAAATATATTATACTCTAATAAACTGTCTAAAAAATGATGGATACGGTATTTCCACTCTCTATAAAACGATGCATCATACTCTATAACGTTTTTTCTTAACCACCGGTGTATTAGAATTTAATATAAGTTTCATTTATATTTATCGATTGTTTAGGTTCCAAATAGTTTTCATTGTAGATAGTAAGTGAATCACCAGAAACAAAACTGGTCATCATTTTTTTTACGTGGTCCAATTTTGAATGTGTAAAAAATTAGACTATAGAACTAATTACTAAAACGACTGGTCAGCGATAAAACGCTTCGAGTAGGTTGAGAAACACTGCTCTAAGAAAACTATCAAGTAATTGAGGAATGCACTGTGGGCCAGAAGACTATGATCTTTGGTCAAAAGTCAAAAATTAAATTTTCAACTAAAATATGTGTAGGCAGTTTTAATATAGCCCAAATTAAGTATTCATAATCATTCCAAATATTATAATTTATTTTTTTGGACCGACGAGAGTACAATGTAATGAAAAATATGAAAAATTTTTTTAATGTAACTTTTAAATTTTTTTTTCAGAAATATATATAGGAATTTCACCTTACTGTTATAATTTTATCAGAGTAATTAGCTTGAAATTATAGTACAATTTTTCAATTTGTTGGATTAGTTAATACTCTTGACAAACTTGTAGTTTATATCTTATCATTCGACATTTTGAAATGTTTGAATGACTTTCGAAACTTAGTTCCAAAAAGTTCCAGGAGGTAATTAGCTAAACTTCTTTTTGTTGTCTACTTTGATGTTTCTTCTTTCGAAAAAACTTGCCCCATTTTGCCCGTATTGAAAAGGTGGACTAAATATATCGAAAAACAAAAATTATGTTTCTTTTCATGTTTTTACTTTATTTTGTAATTAATTCGTGTTATTTTGTAATATTACTTCGGAAATATAATTTGCTTTTTATTTTTAATATAAAATTGCAGAAATTATTACATTTTCATAACTATATTTAGTTATTTAAACGTTTTGTTTTTTAACGTTTGTTTGTTAACGTTTGTGTTGTTTTTTAGTGTTAAACGTTTTGTTTTGTAATTTTGTTTTTTTTGGGTATTTTAGTGTATTTCAAAATTTCAACTATGAATTCAATTTACCTACACATAAAAACCATTAAATAAAAAGCCCCAAATTTTGAAACAAATTTTATCGAAATATTAATTTTGGCCACGAAACCTTGGATGCTGGCCCACTGTGGAATGAAATATGAAAAGTCCTTAAAAAATGCATTTAAATTAACAATATATAATTACAAAACTCGTATATATAGGTGTGTATAATGAAATGGAAAGTAAAACTGTGCAATTTGATTTAATTTGCTCTTAGTTTTGTAATTATAAATTTCATTTGCGATTTTCTTGATTACTTGCACCATTATAGGAGCAATTTCAAAAATAAAGTCAGGTGGAAAGAAAACATTTTAAAAACACTTTTTCGCATATTGTATTATGATTTTAACCTCAATTTTTTCGAAACAATTATTCTCATAAATTAGTTATAATTTTATATTTGCTCTTAAAATTTACGTTAGATAATTGTAGCCATAATGTAAACAAACACAATTTTTAAAAAATAATTACTGTGGATTTGTTCCATAGTTTTCGTGTCCATTGTATACGATGTTTTGAAAATAAAATTGTCAAATAATAATAATAATATTAACAAAAACTTGCAAACAAAACATAACTTTACAAGCAAACTTTATAAGTTCGGTTAATTAAAAGCATAAAAATTCAAGTTTATAGCCAATTCTTTTCAGAGGGTAAAAATGTCCAAAAAGCCACTATCTTCCGATAAAAATATGCTCTTCAAAATCAAAAGAATTTTGGTTAAAAAGATATAGAAATTTCTTTCGATAAAGCAACCTCAATACATTGCTTGAAATAATGGCTCCATAACTGGTTAAATCGATAAATTTTAAATATTTTTTTTTAAAATTTAAAAGCAATAATGAAAGGAGGATTAAAAATGTCTTGAAAGCAGGTGCATGTCACGTGATCATTGCAAAATGTTGCCATTCAAAGTCGTGACTGAGAAAACTTTATCACCATTTATCTGACACGTTCTTCGTTCATTCACTTTCAACTAAAATGTTGATCAATTTCATCTGACAGATGAAGTTCAATTTGACCAACTTAAACCGGACACATTTTACTCTCACGGTGCGATTGGTCATAAAACGTTTTTTTACGCTAGAAACCAGAAGTTAAAAAGATGTTTTTAAAGTGAAGCATTTATAGCTTTTCCTATCAATTTATGGACAAGTGTAACTGTCACAGTCCAAACACATTTTTATATGAATAAATTTAAAACCCTGTTTTTAAAGATTATGTATTAAATTCTCTCATGCGCCTTAATGATATTGCTTTTCCAATATATATATAGTACC
>NC_092215.1:8691306-8738860 GCF_043381705.1 Parasteatoda tepidariorum | reverse complement strand
TTTTTTAAATTTTTTTTTTTTCCATTTTTTACTTTTTGCTCCACGTCGGTAAGTTTGTTTTATATATAGACGCTCTTTATATAGGCACATTATAAAGAGTAATTCTTATCGTAAGATAATTATTTTTTATTCACTAATATTGCATTTATAGTAAAAGATGCGTCCTAATGAAGACCTTTAAGTTTTCCCATTAAAAAGTTTTCTTCTTCCTTGTGTTTATATATACATAGCACAATAACGACAAAAGGGATAAAAAAAAAGAAGAGAAAAACGAAGAAAATGAAGAAAATTAATACGTTCAATTTACTGCGCATAAGCTGCAAGTATATGGAACTCAAAAAATAAATTCGAAATATAGAGAAAAAATTAAGATTAATGAAAAAAGAAGAAGAAAAATTCTCGAAATAAAAATCTCTAAAAAAACTTTATATATATATATATATGAAAANACATTCTTTGGACAAATATATGCATAATGTAATTGTATTCTTTCGGAATTAGCTGGGTTGGAATTCTTAAGTATAAATTAGAAGTATTATTAATAAACAAGTATCGAATATTATTAAAGAGAAAAAACTAAGTTTTGATCAAACAAATACAGAGCATCATTATTGGCAACGAAGTAATCTTAGCGAAATAATAAAGTACTAACGGTCAAATATATGCGCTTCAACGTATTACTTTAAAATGATGATATAATGTTTTATGTTAATTATTTTCTAATGCACGGTCATTCGGATAAACTCATTTTGCTAATTTTATCCACTTTTAGAGTATTTTTTTTCTCCAAAAGTTCGCAATTTTTGTCAAAATTGACAAAGTTGTCTTTGCCGGTCATATCGGACAATGTAAATTTTAGACCAAAAAGATTTATTGCATACCAGCTTATGTATATATTCAACCGAGTAAATCATTCCCGAACTCGTTGTTTGTTTGGACTATTTAAGTCTCAACCAATTATTTAAAGCATCGATTGGTTTGCTCTCGAAAACCGCCATTTCGAAGCTAGAAACAGAATTTTCAAATGAAAAATAAACGGATAAAAAGTATTTAAACTTAATGGTAGCAAAATCCTAGAATCACTTGAATATTTTTGATCACAAGTAGTAAGTAACCTAATATGGCATAAATATTATCTGAAGTGAAAATAGTCTTCTTGAATGTTTCACGAAAAAATATAAAGGAATATTATATAAAGAAAAGGAATATTATATAAATATATATATAAAGAAATATTATATTTTTGAATGCTAATTTGTGTAGTTATTACCAACTTTCGAACTTTGAATTCCTCGTAAAGTCGAAAGAGCTCTAAAAAGCAAACTGAAGAGGTTAGCAAATGTTATAGTAGTTATTTTACTTGGAGGAGGGACCTGTAAATAACAGAAGAATTATCAGACATCGCAATTTTTAAGAAAAATTCGTAGAACTTTATTTTCGAAACATAGTAAAAGCAACTATTTATTCCAGTTATTGCTGTTTAAAATTTTTTCTTGAATCCATTTTTAAAGTTTTGAAAAGTTCTAATTTATTTTTTTCAATATTTACGGGAAACATTTATTTAAACGTAATTTTAACGAACATCTTTATAACATTACTTTATAAAGTGATAAGCTTTCTAAACAAATTATTTCTCACAAATCAAATTCTATTCTGATACAATTATTTTTCACGACTATAAATAAGACTATTTAACTTGGATTTTAAAATATTTCTCATAGAAGCATTAATAATATTATTTCTTTTTTCAAAAAAATGCAAATCATGATAGAATGTTAAATTTTTGAACGATATATATTTAATAAATTCAAGATAAAAAGATAAAGTACTGTAAAGATCATAGTAGAATTTATCAACTTTGGCAAATGAAAGCTGCGAGGTTTCTATACAAGTATTTTTTTCATCGAAGTAAAAATTATTTAACTTTTGAAAGCATCAAACTTTTTACTTAACATTATTGCCTGGTTTTTTAACTTGGAACTTTCTTCTTAGCTGTAATATTTATCATTTTAATTTTAACACGAAAAAAATTTCCGAAATTCAAGAATTTAATAACATTTTAAATTCAAGATAAAAAGATAAGGTACTGACAAAAATCTTATATCATAGTAGAAATCATTAACTTTGGCAAATGAAAGCTGCGAGGTTTCTATTCAAGTATTTTTTTCATCGAAGAAAAAATTATTTAACTTTTGAATGCATCAAACTTTTAACTTAGCATTAGTGCCTGGTTTTTTAACTCGGGACTTTCTTCTCAGCTGTAATATTTATCATATTAATTTTAACACTGAAGAAAATTCCAAAATTCAAGAATTTCATAACACTTTAAATTCAAGATTAAGAGATAAAGTACTGATAAAAAAACTCTTATATCATAGTAGAAATCATCAACTTTGGCAAATGAAAGCTGCGAGGTTTCTATGCAAGTATTTTTTTCATTGAAGTAAAAATTATTTACCGTTTGATTGCATCTAACTTTTAACTTAACAATAGTGCCTGGTTTTTTAAATTGGGATTTCCTTCTTAGTCTTTAATTTTTTCTCTCCTTTTATTTTAACATGAAAAAAATTTCCAAAATCCAAGAATTCAATAACACTTTAAAGAGAAATTCATTGAATTTAGTAGACAAAAAAAGATGAATTGCCAGGGATATTTCAACAAATTAATTATAAACAACTTCAATAAACTCGAAGTCTATCGTATTAAATATGTAATTAATTATTTTATTAACGGGAAAGTGATTAGTAATTATATTTGAATCTATTTTTTGAAAAGGGCATGATACCTATTTGTGAAACTATTCAGAATTTTTTATAAGCATTTATTTTATTGATGAAGTAAAAGTGACAAGTATTTTTTCACCAACTCCTTGCAGTAAGTAGAAATATGAACCCATTTTGAACTGAAACTTATTCTGTCATTCAAGTTTTTTACAATTTTCTTTTTTAAATTAGGAATTACGCTGTAACTATGATAAATTACTGGTGAGTTTGTTAGAAGTCATAAAAATGAGAGTAAAATAATATTAATTGATTTATTTTAACCACCGAGTTGATATAACAAAAAATAATGTTAATTGATGCTTGGGCCCTTCTCAAAAGGTGGAAACAATAATGTTGACAACTATTTCCAAATTCGATTCATATTTATGTTGCATGTACTAACTATTCCCTTCATATGCAATATACTTTCTGTTTAAATAAAATTAACACCATATAAACTTTTTTTCACCAAATTTTAGGACATCAGATTATCTTAAGCAATACATTTATTTAGAAAATATTGGTATTGAGTCTTTTACATTCTTTGGACAATCCTATGTTTCACTCCCAAGAAAATGGCATTTTGTAAGAGAAATATTTTTCAAAAATATAAGAAAATACTTGAATATTGGAAAATTACTTTAAGAACAGATAAATACGTTGCTGGTAAAAAATACCACACTGTATGGTAATGGCATTTTTTTTTAAAAAAAATATATCCTATGATTCTGGTAAATAAAACCATAATATACGGAATTTAAACCATTAACTTGGTAGTGGTACCCTTCAATTCTGTTTTTCTTTCACATTTATAGTTCGTATTTCCACACATTTAGTAAAAAATACAAAACAAAAAAGCAAATTTGATCAAATAAATAGTTTTTATACCATGCTTTAAGGTATTATTATAAATTTACTTAAGTTTACCAAATTTACTAAATTTTATGATACATTATAAAACCATATTGTATTGTTCATTTCACTAAAATGGTTATGTTGAGTTACGCTAAAAGTTTCCGAGCTTCTTCCATAAAGCCATGATATATTTTGCCATATTCTGGTTGTTTTGATCATACTTTCTTTTGCAGTGCATTTATATTAATTTATTTTTAGTTAAAAAAAATAGTGCGGGTTCGTATGATAATTTTTTAGAATTGCATCGAAGCACAGAATTATTTTTTTTCTGAAAAAATTTCACTCGGTAGTATTACTTATCTATTATTGTCTTTTGTTAAGGATATTAACAAGTAATCGTCTTATTTAAACTTAGTCTCATTTTTATTTGTCATCGTCTAGACGCTTATTTAAAAAGTGTTTTGGTGTTACATGGCTCAATTAACATCATAAATGCTCAAAATTGCCCATTTTTTTAGAAAAATATTTTTTAAGTAATTTATGGGAAACTTTTGAAATAATATATGTTATATCATTAATAATCTATATTATATTTGAAATAATCTATGTTACATTTTTTTATTTTTTTCTAATTTTTTATGTTATTTTACAACCGGCGGTGGAAAGCAGACCTAATTTTGCGTTTTCGACTTTCAATATTTAACTCCGTAGACTTGTAATCTTGCACCCAACCTAGAAGACAATAAAGCTCCCGGCTGAAATATTAGGACAAATTAGCCTTCCTGGAGGACTTTTTTTTGATGGAATTAACCCTCATGTGCGCTACATAGAGAGTAAAAACCATTAAAACCTCTCACTGCTTTCCTGACGGCACGGTTAGCCTGGTATTGAACGTCAGCACTGTGAGCGGGAGTTCGTATCAACAAGCTACAGCTGGGATTCGAACCTGGGACACCTCATTGGGAGGCAAACATGCTATACCATTGAGCGACAGCGGCTCAATCAATTTTAATTGCTGTCACTGTATAGAATTATAAATTATTAAATTAGAAAGAAGAAATTATTTTTTCTTGGAATCATAAATTATTAAATTCAAACTTAATTGTTGTTAGAATTTAAAGATCCGGGTTATGCGCCTACCTTTTAAAAACTGCTCATTAACATTTAAAAATCATTTAAAGACACGTGTTCTGCGACTGCACTAAACTAAAATAAGAGTAACTACTGAATAAAGGGCTTACTTCTAACAGGGCTCATATGTGGCGAAACCACTGCTATCACAAATAAGTAAAAAAAATTGACCCGTGCCCTTTCTGAAATAACCTGTTCATTTAATAAATAAGGAAAAAAATTGTAACAAATATAAGAAAAGCCTGCTAAAATCCCTTAGAAAATCTAAATCTGTCATTCAACTTGTAAGAGGCAGGTGACGATAAGTGCATTATGTTCTTTTAAAGGAAACTAGGATGATTCATAGTATGTAAAGGAAGTTGCATTGTATTGGTGGGATTGTCATTATTAAGAATTTGAAATTAAGAAAATTTACTCCAGCTCTTAAAATTTATAAGCGAATGCCGAATGTTCGCTTTTAACAATTAATAATAAATTTCAAAATCTGCATTAATGTTGTCTTACAGACTTTCTCAAATAATAAATGAGGCTGGAAATTTCAGCAAATAAAATCCCATTAGAAAAAAAATCTTTAAGAAATTTTTTAATAAAAAATTTTATGAAAATATTTATAGCTTGCTAAAGTTTAATAATAAGATCGTTTAAAAAATAAATAATTAACTGATGACGTTTTCAACTACAAAAGCTTGATATTCATCACGTTTCAAACTTTATTTCATTACGTATGCAGAAATAAACTCCGTAATATGCTTCTATGATGCGGCAATTGTATGAAAATTTTGCGAATAATTTGTGCATAATTTTGCCAGCAATATTATCAATTTTCGAAACACTATCTGTTTCTTTACTATGGTCATAAAGAACAAAATATACCATTTAAAAATAATAGAAACATTTTTATAATAACTGTGAGAATACTGAATATAATTTATTAAAATATAGTTATTTTAGTCTAATAGTTGGTAACTCTCTTTACTATGGTCATAAAGAATAAAATATACTATTGAAAAATAATAGAAATATTTTTAAAATAACTGTGAGAATATTGATAATAATTTATTAAAATATAGTTATTTTAGTCTAATAGTTGGTAACTCTCTTTACTATGGTCATAAAGAACAAAATATACTATTTGAAAATAATAGAAACATTTTTATAATAACTGTGAGAATACTGATTATAATTTATTAAAATATAGTTATTTTAGTCTAATAGTTGGTAACACTTTTTACCAGTTTGTACATTACTGCAATCTATGGAGACACAATTTTTACTTTTGACAAACGTTATTTATTATTTACAAAATGACTGCAATGATCACTGGTACATTGATATTTTATTTTTCATCAAACTTTTTTCTTAATTTATTTATTCGCTTTGTAAAGAATAAAGTAATCATAGTAACTTTGCTATTAAAAATGCAAACTCGCTCTTAAATCTAAAAATAAAAATAAATTAAAATGTACACCTATAAATTAAGCAAATTAAGCAAACACGTGAAAAAATCTCAAAAACTGACCTTGTTTAAGAAATATTTTTAAAAAGAAGCTAACAGTCGTCATAGTAACGGAAAATATGAATGACGAAAATAAATGCTCCTTGGCAAGCTTAGGCTTATAAATCTGTTAGACTCTTCACACGTTCTGGAATGTTTACTAGTAGTTTTATTTTGATATTACATTTTGTAAAAATGGCACGTTATATACACTGTCATAAGCAACGTTGAACCATAATGTTGATATTTTAAACCCTAATATGGGGAAAATTTATTACAAATTAAATACGATGATAAATCATAATATGTTTTCGTTTAAGTTGAATCATAGTTTAAGCGTAGTCTAGTTTAAGTACAAAAATATGGTTCAACTTAGGGGTTCAATGATATTCAGGTTGCTGCTTATTAATATGATAATATGGCAACCTGAAAACCCCCTCCAGAAGATTTCTATTAAAGTACTTATCAGATTGATGCACTCTTCATGTCTCGAAGTGTCCGTATTTCTACTCACTGTAACCATAGTCCCGTGACTCTGCTTCCGTTCACCATAACTGTAGTTCTATTACCCTATTTCCGTTAGCCATAACCATAGTCCTGTAACCCAGTTTCCGTTCACCATAACCATAGTCCCGCGATCCTGTTTCCGTTCATTATAATCATAGTCCTGTGACCCTATTTCCATTCTCCATAACCATAGTCCCGTGACCAGGTTTCCGTTCACCATAACCACAGACCCGTGACAAAATTTCCGCTTACCGTAAGCATAGCCCCATGACCCTGTTTCCGTGCATCATAACCATGCATCCGTTCACCATAACTATAGACCCCATGGAAATGTTTCCGGGTTATATTGAACCATATTTCCGAGTGATGTGGACCATAGTATCATGCAATAAAGTATGATAACATGTTAAAACTTTGCCCTATATTTAGGCTTCAGTACATTTGAACAATAATCTTGTGAAATCATGATCGAAAATTTCCAACGTCGTAATATTTATTATCAATAGCTCTTTTGTTTTCACGAAAGTAAAATATTTTCTTTTATAATGATCATAAAAGGAAGAACACAACCAAATAATAATAGGAATAAAATTCCTTACATTTATATTTGTACAAAAATTATTGATTTTTTAGATAATGATCTTCTGTTATTAGTTTAGATAATGATGTTGGACATATTTAATTACGAATATCTTCTTAGATTTCAAAAACATTATATAAATTAGGTAGCCCATTAAAGTTATGTTAGCGAAACAAAAGCTAGAAACATTGATTACTATTGAATTATTTCTAAATTTATTTTGGTGCTCCGGATCTGATTATTGATATTGATATATATTATCCATAATGATAATTGAAAAAAATTTTTAAAGAAGGTTACTTTTTAAATTATACCTGTAAGATCAGATTATAACGTAATTTATAATCTCATTAAAAGCATTCAATGAAGAACTTCATTTCAAGAAATATAGATATTAATCAGTTTGTATTAGGTCCTTAATCATCAAATTATTGTCATTTCAATAGAAACAAAGATCCTAAATAGCTCTTTTCAGACTGTAAGTTTACTTTTTTATGTTTGATTTATATTTAAATAAACAATGCATTAGAAGAAATCGACTGGTTTTGGTTTCAATAAAACTCTTACCGTGTTCTACTGATTAGATCTAAATCGTTTTTAAATTCAACAGATCAAAGCATTTTGAATTAAAATACTCGATTTTCCATAATTCATAATTACTGTTATTAGTTCTATCGATTTTGGTTAGCATTTCTTCATTTCAGGACTAAACAAACACTTAGAAAGCAATCTAGACAGCAATCTCCAAGTTCATGCTACTTCATTGACACCTCCACCCTTACTTAATTCAAGCAGTGAAAACTTGAGGCAAATTAATGACTCTATATTGAATTTAAACCTAAACTTTTAACAAATGATCTGCTTTTCCTCAGAAATTCTGTACTTAAATATCTTGGAACTGACAAATTATGGTGGTTTTGTTACAAAATAACCGAGTACAGACGTATGAGTATCAATTAGCCATTCCAAAACATCGTTTCTTCGCTCGAGTTTTGGCTTTCGTTTTTATTGTTTTCTAAAAGTGTAGAAATCGAAGAATTTATAATAATAATAAAAACAAAAATAATTTTGCACCGTGGTAAACCTAGTGGATGGAGAATCGGATTACAATCCAAAGATATCGGGATCGATAGTTAACTTCTCTAAAATCCACCGAGTATACATTCGGTGGGTCTTAGAGTCTAATCACGTATATCGCATATGCGATATACGTGCTCCTAAAATATGTAAAATCAAAAGTTGTGAGCTCTTTTCCTGAGCAGTACCATGGGTACAGGGGTCTGGAGAAAATTCCCTTCCCTTTCATATTTATGTCATAATTGAGGAAATGGCATAACAAATCAGTGGTGCTGCCATCTATCCGTGGGTTTCTGAGTCAAGACATACTTTCACCCTTGCAGTGTTCTCTTGTCAAACGAAAGGAGCACTTTCCCGGTTAAATTAGCAAAAAAAACCAATGGCTGGAAAGCTTAGATTGTTCAACTGCAAATCGAAACAACACAATAATAATGATAAAAAGATAATTATGAAATAACATAAATGTTACATTAAATTACGCAATTTAAACTATAAACGCAAATGGAAAAAAAATAATCTCTATTTCTTATTTATCAGTTTAAGGAACAAACTTTGTTCTAATGTTATCCGCTTTTACTCCGAGTTATGGTGAACTAATATGTTTTCAACAAATTCAAAATAAGCTGCTATTTATTTATATAAGAAGGTTGTTTTTATAATGACAGCCCATAACATTTATTTTAAGAATCATGGTTTGAAATGAAGTAAAAAAATGGATTACAAATTAACTAGGGTCCCAAATAAGCGTTTAAAGGTGAAAAAAATGTTACCTAATTCGGACAAATCACCATTAAGAAAAACTTATTTTCTAAACTTCCTGTATATTTAGAAGGAATTCATAAAATTAAATATGTAGGAAATTTCACACTAATTTATATACTCACTGGCATGTGTATCCCAGTAATCATATAAGATTAATTTATAACTTTACTTAAAAATATATTATATTATATTATNCATTGAAATATTTGAGATTTGGCATATACAATCCACAATAAACTAAATTCAACTTTTCTAGGAGTGAAATATACTTTGCTTTAATAAATATTATTTTAGTTTAAAAAGCACATATATTATATTATATTTGTATTATATTATATTATATTATATTATATTATATTATATTATATTTATAACTGATTTTAAACGTAAAAAGATGTCTTTTTATTTTAAAGATTGAATTATAGGAATGGAAAGAAACTGGACTTAAATAATTAAGGATGGGAAAAAAATTGCTATAATTATTATTTCCTTTTTGTGCAAATTATTTTGAAATAATTTTTTTCTTTATAGATATGTTATAATTATACATAGTACTCGCGAATTGGAATAGATTGAAATAAATTTGGAATTTGAGCCAGTTTCGACTCTTTTTGCGCGATTAAAACTACGTTGCGAACTCCAAGCAATTTAAATTCTGTCAAACATAATATGAATGAGAAAAAAACTTAATTAAAGTTGTTGCATTTTAAGACATTTACTCTCCCTCAGTGCAGTTTTTTAATTACAGGTTTCAATTCCTCTCAAAAGCATTTTACTTAAAGAAAGCATCGTTTATAATCTTTTTCCTGCTAATCCTTTCTATCTGCTGAGTATTCGATACTATGCTATAAATTACATTAGAGAACATCCAATTATAAAATTCGTTTATCCAAAGATAATTCCATGGAAAAAATAACTTTAGTTAATATTTGTTAGTTTTTATTATTTTATTTAATAATATTCTGAAAATTTTGAAATGCAAGGTATAAAATTTTTTACATCATTTGAAGAATGCAATTTTACATGGAAAAGTACAAACTTTGTCTGGTCAAACAGTATTATAAACACTGAATTATAAACAAATGAATTTTTCAGAATGCGATTTCTATGGAATTATTCGACAGATCATTAGTGAATAAAGCAATAAAAAAAATATTCATTAAAAGTTTTTTTTGCATGGAATCTTTGGATAAACGGATTTCATAATAGTGTAAAAAAATTCTCAATCCGCTTAAAAAGTTCTTAAAATATAGCGAAATGCGGAAAATATAAAATTAACATTAAGTAGTTCAAACTTTATACTGCGCTCTCCTAACCAAACTATTGGGACCTTATTTCCGTCCCGCAGTGGACTGATCGTTAAGAAACGGTTCCCAGCAGATCACCGAAGTCAAGCATCACTGGCTGCGGTCAGTGTGCGGGTGGGTGACCCACTTGGATCAGTCTGCGGAGGGACCGAGGGTGTGCGGTATTGGTCCTCGTTAAACTGTGCTACCGTAAAGTGCTCGACTTCGCGTGCAGGTCGTTGGGCTACCGAAGCGGGGGTGCCATCCCCTCCGCAGAGGATCAAAATTGTGATGGCATGTCTTCGGATCATCCTCCGGGATGTTTCCCAGACCGTCGCCAATAGCCCATTGTGCAGCTCTAGTGCGACGTAAATTAACAACAACAACCTTATTTCCCAGTTTGCTACTACTCCCTATATTTTGGAGGTCAGCTGACGTACAAAAGGTATGTTTATTCAGAGAAAGTGCGTTTTGTGTCTGATTGCGTACCTTAAAATATCGCCTGCACTAATAATTGCACATTTGAGGTCTCCCCCCTGAACCATTAGGATTGAATCCTAGAACGTGTAGATTCAATCATTAGATCAAAAGATATTTAGGGTGGTCCGTTTTTTATCAGGCCGGGATTGCCTAGCTGGTAGGGCTTTGGGCCTATGTCCAAGAGGTCGTGAGTTCGATCACCGCTGGCCAAAGACTCCCCGTGTGCAAAATGCTGGCCGGTGCACGCTAAATCTGCCGGGGTCACTAAATTCTCCAAGTTCCCATTACAAATCAATACCTCTGGGGGTACTGGATCGGAGATTGATCGTTCCTTGGTTCAGAACAAAATTACGATCTGTGGATGGATGGATGATGAGTGAATGTGTTCTCCCTGTGAAACGGTATGTGACGTATGCATGTTGTGCCCGGATAATCCTTAAGGATGTTTTCCAGACCGACAGCTACAAAAACAGACACACCATTCATTGCATCTGATTGTCGAATAAAATTATTTCTGGTTTTATATCATTCTTTCTTTCACTTTTATTTGGTTTAATATCATTCTTCTATTATTGACTCTAAAAGAAGAAATTCAGCATGCTATAATACTGAATGCTGAATAAAATATTTTTATTCTATCATAATCCTCGCTTGCATCGGCAAATGTCGACATATAATATGCACTAATAATAATTGCTTAATAATTCTTTCTATTAAATATCATTATTTCTCCCTTACATCAGCAATTTCATATTTTACTCTTTTACATCTTTTTATTAGTCTGTGCCAAATCAGTATGTGCCAAATCAGTATGTGCCAAATCAGTATGGGCCAAATGTCAATATTTGCCGGTGTGTAAGTACGAAATATGGAAACTCAACAAATTTCACAAGTTTATTTTCTGAAGGTTGACATTCACGATAAAATGACCCCAACCTTCTTTTTCAGTATTAAAAAAGAAATTCAGTAACTTTTACGATAATTTATATACAAAACATTAAAACAGTCGACTTAAAGACATTAAAAAAATAAAATGCATCTTATGTAAAAAATAAAATGCATCTCAAGAAAATGTATCTTCCATCAGTATATGCCAAATGTCAATATTTGCCGGTGTGTAAGTACGAAATATGGAAATTCAACAAATTTCACAAGTTTATTTCCTGAAGGTTGACATTCACGATAAACTGCCCCCAAATCTCCTTTTCAATTATGAAAAAAAAATCCAGTGACTTTCAAGATAATTTATATACAAAACATTAAAACAGTTGACTTGAAGACGTTAAAAAAATAAAATTCATCTGAAGAAAATGCATCCTATTTAGGTCTTCCACTTTTCAACAACAATTCAACAATCAATGAACAACAATGAAAATTCAACAATTCTTCAAATTCTTTAAGCGTTAAAGTGAAATTTTTAAAACAAGGAAATTTGTACCATTTTACTACAACTACAATGAATGTACCAGTTTACTACAACTACAATGAATGTACCAGTTTACTACAACTACAATGAATGTTCCAGTTTACTACAACTACAATGAATGTACCAGTTTACTACAACTACAATGAATTTGTGAAATCCGAGGTAACTCTGGACAAATATTTTTAAAATAGCATAACGCTGCTCACAACAGGAAAATTTTTTATTTTGAAATAAATTCCCAATGGTATCTTCATTTAATTATTTTTATTATTTTGTTAGAATAGATAATAGAATAGTGTTTTTAACGTATTTCATTAATTTGATAATTCTCTAAAGTAGCTTCCAGTATTTGAGAATATCAAAATAAATTGAAAGCAGAAACGCAGTAACTTCAGATTTAGTATGCTGAAAGCAAATTTTATTCAATATTAAAAATAAAATTCTGTTTTTAAATTTTCAGTTCAAGGTTGTTTTAAACTAGTAATTCTCATTTATTACTAATTTCGCCACTTGCTATCATATCAGCCGAAGAAATTTTAATTTTTAATATTTTATCTTTTCTTAACCTTCAGATGGTCGTACGTCATGAAATAAAATTAATACAATTTTAGTGCGTAAAAGTGGAGGGTGTAACTTTCACTTCCAAGGTTGCTAAAAGATTCAAGTCAAATGAATCGAACAAAATTTTCTAAAATAATCAATTTATTTTGCAGGAATTGAACACTCATTATCAATTCTAACGGTAGAAATAAATTAAAAAGACGATGGACGAAGCATAGCAATTTGAAATCACGTCATTCATTCTAGGTATTAAATAGTTGGCATCTTTTCAAAGGAAGCATAATGTTTCTGGTTTTTATCAATTATATTACTCGAATAAAACTGAGACAAAGCAATATTAACTATACAGAAGTTGCTGTATTTTTTGAGACACAGCGGCAAAAGTCAACATTCAGCTTGCACTGATAATGAAGCTGAATAAAATATTTCGTGTTAAATTTCATTATTCTTCGCTTACACCGGCAAAATCCTGAATTAAGCATTCCTTAATAATGAATTTTGAATAAAATAATTTCTGCTATTTATCATTGTTTCTTGCTTACACCGGTGAATATCGACATTCAGCTTGCAGTGATAATGAAGCTGAATAAAATATTTCGTGTTAAATTTCATTATTCTTCGCTTACACCAACATATATCTACATTCAGTATACATTATAAACGAATGTTGAACTAATATATAATTAAATATATTTTAATATTTATGTTGTACAAAAAAGTCATTATCGCTCTAAGTGACTTTTGATATAATCATTGGATTTTCATCAAATAAAATTTACATTGGCAAAAGTCGATATTCAATATAAACTAAAAATAAATATTGAATAAAATATTCCGCGTTAAATTTCATTATTTCTCGCTTACACCGGCAAAATCCTGAATTAAGCATTCCTTAATAATGAATTTTGAATAAAATAATTTCTGTTATTTATATTATTTCTTGCTTACACCGGCAAATGTCGACATTCAGCTTGCACTCATAATGAAGTAGAATAAAATATTTTGTGTTAAATTTCATTATTCTTCGCTTACACCAGCTTCCACATTCAGCATACATTATAAAAGAATGTTGAATTAAGTAATTCTTATTATTTTTCGATATTTCTTGTTTTCACCAGCAAATGCCGACATTGAGCCTGCACTAATAATGGAGTTGAATAAAATATTTCGTATTAAGTTTTGTTATTGCTTGCTTACACCAGTATAGTCTACATTCAGCATACATTATTAATAAATGTTGAATTAAATTATCTTTGTTAGTTATCATTATTTCTGGCTTATGCCGTCTACGCGCAAATGATCAATGTTGAATAAAATAATTTCTATTAATTATCAATAATACTCGCTTACACCGGCAAATATTGACATATAGCATACACTGATAATGAATGAAGTATTTTTTTTGGTGGTGAGTATCATTTGCTGAACGCACAAGTACTATCACGACATTTAAAGTTACATTGGTATTTCTAAGCATTTTCATGTTGTTTAACTTGTTAATTTTTATTTAACTTGTTAATTTTTATCTCAATCTCAGAAGAAACAATGCAAAAAAATTGGTGCAAAGTAGTTGCCACCATTTTTAATGTTGAGGTAAATTAAATTTTTAATTAATAAATAAAATAATATAATTTTTATTAATTATCAATAATACTCGCATAAAATAATTTTTATTAATTAGCAATAATACTCGCTTACACCGGCAAATGTTGACATATAGCATGCACTGATAATGAATGAAATATTTTTTTGGTGGTGAGTATCATTATTTTCCATTTGCTGAACGCACAAGTACTATCATGACATAATAAGGTACATTGGTACTTCTAAGCATTTTCATGTTATTTAATTTGTTAATTTTTATTTAACTTGTTAATTTTTATTTCAATCTCAGAAGAAACAATTCAAAAAAATTGGTGCAAAGTAGTTGCCACCGTTTTTTATGTTGAGGTAAATTAAATTTTTAATTAATAAATAAAATAATATAATTTTTATTAATTATCAATAATACTCGCATAAAATAATTTTTATTAATTAGCAATAATACTCGCTTACACCGGCAAATGTTGACATATAGCATGCACTGATAATGAATGAAATATTTTTTTGGTGGTGAGTATCATTATTTTCCATTTGCTGAACGCACAAGTACTATCATGACATAATAAGGTACATTGGTATTTCTAAGCATTTTCATGTTATTTAACTTGTTAATTTTTATTTAACTTGTTAATTTTTATTTAACTTGTTAATTTTTATTTCAATCTCATAAGAAACAATGCAAAAAAATTGGTGCAAAGTAGTTGCCACCATCTTGAATGTTGAGGTAAATTAAATTATTTTACAGTGCTTGTAGTCACATTTTTTTATTACATAAAATTGATATAATAACAATTGTTTGAAAGAATTAGGGCGAATGAAATGAAATATAAATATGCTTGTTTTTAAACGAGATGTCTTTGCAACGAAGTCATTGAATTGATTCTAATGTGCAGGAAAATATGCTTTATCAGTAAACATTCAAAAAAGAAATAAATAAATAAAACTATAACAGCAAAAAAGTAAATAAAAATTTGACTTCACGCATTCTAAGAAGAAATTAGTGTACCTCAATATCAAAAGAGGTGGCAACTATACACCAGGATCTTTTTACTGTGGTGTTTACAGTAATAAATGTGCGTATTCATTAAATCATTTTGTGAGCCTAACTCTTGCGATGGAAATCGTTATTCTTAAATTATGCTCTTACTACATAAGAAAATCATGAGATATAAATACGTCCAATGGTTAGTTTTACCATAATATGAGTGCCTTTAAAAATTAGCCGTTCTATTTATCGCCAAATAATATAAATCACTTAACCTACACTTCATTAACCTTGGCTTGATAAATAGCCATTTAATTGCTCTATCCATGTAATGAGTGGCAATTACCTTTAACTCTTGCTTTTGACTTTTAATTCGAATTTTAATGAAAGAGGCTGTGGAAGGACTATGAATTTTGTGAGTGTGTGAAAAAATATGAGTTTTTATCTATTTATTTTATAAAGAAATTTTCTTAAACAGTTTTAAGGGACCTAAAAATACACCTCCGAATTCTACCACAGAAGAACACTATTAAAAACACTAAACTAGCAATTTTTATATTAATAATAATTAAGAATTATATTAAGTATTCTTAAAAATATTAACTATTAATAAAAAATATTAATAAACAATAATATTAATTATAATATTGAAAATCTATATTTAATAAAAACGTAAGAAAATTCTTCAATGCTTGAAAAATTATTTTAAGGATAAATAAATAAGTTTAAAATGCTTATTCTAATCTATTTCCTGTTAAAATGATGTCACGGTTTTGTATGTTACTTTTTTGGGCATGTCTCAAAACAATGAATTTCTTTCTCTAAAAATCTTTCCAACAGTAATATATAACCGATCTACTGCTGACATTTATTAAGCAAAGCATATTATCAAGTAATCGTCGTATTTAAACTTACATTCTTATTTTTATTAGTGAACGTCTGGAATAGCACTATTAAAAAAATGTTTTTTTGATACAGTTAACATCAAGACCGTCCAAAATTGACCCTTTTTGTTGAAAAGAAATTTTTTTTTAGGTATTTATAGAAAACTTTTGCAATAATTTTGGTTAAATCCTCGCAATCGACAGCACTATAAATGTACTTTAAAATTTTGACTGTGAATTAAGTTTGATCTTGTTTGAATTTGAAGTTTAGATCTGTATAATGTTCCTAACTTTTGAGAACTGTCCAAATGGATGAATATTCAACTATAAGATAAACACTTAAAATAATGTTTTTAAGGCGTAGTTATCCAATGGTAGAAGGTACAACACATTGCAGTTCAATGTACATACAATGCGCAAAATAAAAACGAACCACCCTGTATAACTTTTGATCTAATTATTGGACCTTTACGTTCTAGGACTCATTCTTAATGGTGAGTGAGAATGACCTCACATGTGCTAATTAATTAGCTCGGGTGATATTTTAAGTCACGAAATCAGAGAAAAAAAACGTACTTTCTCTGAATAAGCATATTTTTATTTAACGGATTAAGATTTCTGACCCTCAAAATAAAGGGGGTAACCGCTATCTGGAAAATATGGTCCTAATAGTTTGATCAGGAGAGCCGTCAAAAGTTTGGACCCCTTAATGTTAATTTTACTTTTTGCTTATTTTGATACGCCTCGAAAACTTTTTAAGTGAATTGAAAACTTTTTGCACGAAATTATAAAATTCGTTCATCCAAAGATAATTCCATGAAAAATATAACTTTTAGTACATATTTATAATTTTTTTCTAAATTTTATTTAATAATAGATGAAAAAATTTTGAATAGTAAGGTATACAATTTTTCGCATCACTTTAAAGAACGTAATTTTAGGTGGCAAAATACAAATTGAATAAAATCGGTCGAATAGTTCCTGAGAAGTCGAATTTTAAAAAAATCGTATTCTTTAAATTCGAGCCATTAAGCTCAAGTCCTAGAACGTGAAGATCCGATCATTAGATCAAAAGTTATTCAGGGTGGTCCATTTTTTTGTTTTTTTTGCGAAAATTTAATAGTGCACTTTGGATCAATTTTTCATAATTTAAACATTTTTTAATTAAAGTGTTTGAGAGTATTTCTTCCTTACTTCCCAAAAAAATATAGTAATAGACTAACGTATAATATATTTCTCACAAAAATTTTAAGTTACTTGAGTTATTGCATTCCTCATTAAAAAAAAAAAAGTAAAATTTGGTCAGAGGTAATAGTTTCCAAACCACGGGCCGTTATCCCCAACGACATCCTTCCGTTATCCTTCTGGAAGACAAATATTGGTCGAGTATAAGCTAAGATAAATCAAAAGCCATTTTCTTATATAGTATTTTTTACTAATCACCGCCAGTATATATAGATAGCTTCTTAACTATATTTTTTACAAAACTAGTGGTCTGTACAACTAAGAATGTCGTGTCTGAAGTACACTCTCTTTCCTATAGTTAAGAAAGTGACCTAACTTAGACTGACCTAACTAACCTAACCTAGTTAAGATACTGGCCTTTCTTTCTCCTGAAGACATTTTTTTCAGTTTTTAAATATAAAACCGTCATAAGAAAGTTTGAAATAATTTATTTTCCACCATCATCCTTTATATCTTACTTCGAAACATAAAAAGATAGTGCTTCGAACAATTTTCTAAAAAACAGAAATAAGATAGGTTTTTTTTCCATTTTTATTTATTTATGCATTTTTTATTTATTTATTTATTTAATTTTTTTTTTTTGAAAAGAAAAGGAAAACAAACTCAATCCTAGAAGACATTCAAATCAAGTTATAGGGAACTGTAACCGGCTTAAGAATGGGAAAAAAAAAGAAAAAAGCTGATGAAAAATATTTCTTTTTTTTTTTCAGTATCTTTTTTATATCTAGCGCAAGTTTTGAGATGCAAATTCTACACTAAGAAATTAGTACGGTAAAAAATACCTGAATATGGTAAAATGTAGATGTTTCCGGCTTCATGGTAATAATAAAATAAAATTAACAAAAAAAATATGCTTTCATAATATGTGATAAAATTTGGTTATACCAACTAAAACCTAACTGAACCTGCTAAAACAAATTATTCGGTTATATTTAACTTTTAGGTTCGCATTATTTACTAAATAAGCGGTAATAAGAATTATAATTTTGAAAACCAAAATTTCCGATAAACCGTTACCATATAAAAGGAAAAAATTCCAATTGAATGGTTTAAATAGCAAATTCAAATAATAAATTAGGAAGTCCAAATTTACAAATCTTCTTAATGCCTTGTTCTTTTAAATTTACAATTTTGTATAAATTTTTTCAAATTTGTGGATTATTACGAAACGAATATTATTTTGATAACTGCCAGGGAAGTTTCCTTAATTATTTAAAAAATTTATTCCTAAAGAACTCACTTTCAAAACATGCCACATAAAGACACATAGTATTTTTGATTTAATATTTATGATATAAAATTAATAAATAATGAAGTACAGTAAATTGCCAGGAGTTATGCCAGAAAAGTCCAGAAAATTGGTTATTACGTTTAACTACATAATATAACTTAATAATGCTTTACGTATCGTGATGCAAACTCATCAATTTTTATCACGGATCTTTCTCACGGTTGTTGTTGTTGTAGTTAATTTACATCGCACTAGAGCTTCACAATGGGCTATGGGCGACTGTTTGGGAAGCATCCCTGAGGATGATCCGAAGACAAGCCATCACAATTTTGATCCTCTGCAGAGGGGATGGTACCCCGCTTAGGTAGCCCAACGACCTGCACGCGAAGTCGAGCACTTTACGGTAGAACAGTTTAACGAGGACAAATACCGCTCACCCTCGGTTCCTACGCAGACTAATCCAAGTGGTCACCCACCCGCACACTGACCGCAGCCAGTGCTGCTCGACTTCGGTGATGTGCTGGGAACCGTGCCTTAATGATCAGTCCACAGCGGGACTCTTTCTTATAGTGCATTTGATATTTTCACGAGTATAGTAGAAAATTACACATTTTATGTGTACGATTGATTTTTATGCGTTTTAAGCATTTTAAATTTGAACTGGATGGAAAACTCAATCGCAACTTTCAATGATCACAACAGGGAAATCACTGTTACCTTTATCATATGGAATGTATGTATAATATGTATAGCATAGAATGTATGTATGGTATGTATAGCATAGAATATATAGCATGTATTCTATGCTGTACATGTCCTGCATTCTATGCAGTAGTTACTCAATGTCATATTTGTAATATGTTAATCCGACCACGCGTCAGGATTTTAATGTCTTTTTCACACAAGTCTTAACTACGATAACTACGAGTTTCACACAAATCTTAACTACGATACAGATAACTGAGTGCCATCAATTTCCAAACGTATTTTATCGCAGATAAAACAAAAAGTTAAATTTGTAGTTTTTGACATAAAACGATAGTAAATACTTTCGAGAATAGTTTCATTCTTTTATTCCTAGTCAATGAAACTTTAATCAATATATTTAATATCGAAACTTAGCTTACTTTTATGACTAGCAAAGGTATATAGCCTTTTAATGATAATTGAACTAACAGTCAGCGTCTAGACAGTTTATTAAATCTAAGGCTTTATATAATAACTAAAATATAAAGAAAATTAACGGAGCACTATCTAAATAGTCTTTGTGCATGTCCTCATATTTTCAGAGCTTTAATATCTCCATTACGAATTACAATACTTAAGTTCATTTGCTATATTTTCAGCATTTAAATTAATCTAAGGTTTCAAATGTCTTTTCTACTGGATATTTATCGTAACTTAAGGATGTTGTAGTTCATTTGCTTCGCACTAGAGCTGCACAATGGGTTATTGGCGACGGTTTGGGAAACATCCCTGAGGATGATCAGGAGACATGCCATCGCAATTTTTATCCTCTGCAGAGGGGATAGCTCCCCNCGACGACCTGCGCGCGAAGTCGAGCACTTTACGGTAGCACAGTTTAACGAGGACCAATACCGCACACCCTCGGTCCCTACGCAGGCTGATCCAAGTGGTCACCCACCCGCACACTGACCGTAGCCAGTGATGTTTGACTTCGGTGATCTGCTGGGAACCGTGTCCAAACGACCAGTCCACTGCGGGACCATAACCTAAGGACTAATAATTACTTTCAAGAATTATTTGCTTAGAAATCCTCAAACATGCGATCTTTAAAAACCGAAATTTTATCATTTGTTGAAATAAGCAAATTAATATCATGAACTGTAGATTGAGAATAGAACATACAATTTTGAATTAAATATTTAAAAGAAAACAGAAGCCGCGTATAAAATATTTCACTCAAACCACTTTACTAAACAAAGTACCATGAAGTCCGTCAAAAAGAAGAAAGAAAAGAAAAACTAGAGAAAAATGCTAATAGCAAACTAATTATTATTCTGGTCCTTAACTTAACAATTTCCACCATATTGAGCAGCATGGTACTTCACTTTCTATGTGCAATTCCACGTATACATCGGCAAGAATTATTTTAGTGTCTTTCTTTCTTAGTGTTTCCATATTTGAAATCAACTTAATCATATTTAAATTGATAATTATGATTCATATTTTTATTATTTATTATAATCACACCTAGGGGGAATTAAGCATAAAATAATTCTGGCCGGCAAGGGTTAAGAATAATGGGAAGAGCAGAAATTGTATAACAAATTATTAATGTGTGTTTTAAAATGTGTATAAGTATTTTAGCAAACAATTATATAAGTTATATAAATTTTAATATTTAGAGAAAAATTCTTATATTTTTTTAAATTATCATTGTAAAGTTTCTTAAAAAACAAAATTGTTTTAAAATAATTAAGAAAAGAAATGTTTTAAATTTTTTTTTCAAAGGAAAATGGGGCTTAAAATCGATACTACACTTCTGCATTTATAAATTTAGCTTACATCACGCGGTAAAATTCGACATAAAGTAGTAAAGATACTAAAAAGCTTTATGTGAACTACAGAGAATTCTAAAAAGTAATAAAGTCATAAAATCTCGATTATTTGTAATATTAAAGTCACGAATGATTAAATTTACGCAAGAATTAATAAACCAGTTTGAAAGTATTGATAAAACAATCAACAATTGATGTTTTTGAGTAAAACATTTTATGATCTAAATACATCTCATAAATACTTACCTGAAGATAGCTCAATTAGAATAAAATACAAGATTTTTTCTTTCAGTGATGTTACAAAAACCTGTTTACTTAAAGATGAATCTTTATTCATTGAATATTCTCAAGGACTTTTAATCCTAAAGCACAGCCGATTGGAAAAAACTATATAATTCTGAAGGTAGAAAATATATATGTGATTTTGCGTCAACTTTGATGCCTTATCAATAATTATTAATGGTTATAATTTTTGAATTATGCTTATAATTATTTTCATTTTATGTATAATTACTTTTATAATAATATATTTTGAAACTGATATAATTATTTAAAACTACTATTATTTTATAATTAATTCATAGTTTTTAATTTGTAGTTATAAATATTAATTTGTGTATACAATTATTAAAACTTTAATATTGCTCACACTAAAAATTGTTGTTAATAAATAAAAGTTGTGTAAGAAATAAACTAAAATGAATTTAGAATATCTGTAATTATAATAATTATTTAGAACTATTTATATTATTTATCTAATTATTAATTTGTAATTATAATCATTAAAGCTATAATTTTGCTCACAAGAAAGGTAGTGGTTGATAAATAATTTATGCAAAAACGAATTCCGAATGAATTAAGAATATTTATAATTATTGAAATTATTACTTTATATTTATAAATACACATAATTATCTCATGTATTTATAAGAGTTCAAACCATAATTTTACTCAAACTAAAAGTGAATAAATTATGCAAAAATATTCAAAAGGAATTTAAAATAATATAATAATTATATTGTTTTATTTTAGTGCATAATTATTATAATTACTAGTTTATTATTATCATAATTATTAAAATTATCATTAGTACTTATATTTATGCAATTTTTTTTCTCCAATGCCCACCTGGATAATGACCTAGGTCACTAGGTCATACAGGCACCTGAAGGGCAGATTTGTCGGCCACTCTTTCAGGGGGCAGGTGGGCCAACGTTGCTCTTACAGTAAGGATAGATAATACAGAGAAGGAAAGACCATCCATGCCCTGCCCGGGATTCGAACCCAGAACCTTTCTGATGCAAGGCTAGTTCCCTAACCCCTACACAGGCCGGTCGGCATGTTTATGTAATTATGATTTCTTGTTTGCATTTTGTATAATTATAACTTCGTTCACTCTAGAAATAATGACTAATATCAGTTAAGAAAGTAAAAAAAATTCAAAATAAATTCAAATAACCTGCTAATAACATTCTAAGAACATGCAAAATAATTCGAAACACGTATTTGGTAATTAACTTTTGAAATGTATTTAATAAAAATATTTATCAAATTATGTTTAAAATACAAATTTATTGTTTTCAGGTCCCTCAGTGGATTGATAGTTAAGACACGGTTCCCAGCAGATCACCGAAGTCAAGCATCACTGGCTGCTATCAGTGTGCGGGTGGGTGACCACTTGGATCAGTCTGCGCTGGTACCGAGGGTGTGCGGTATTGGTTCTCATTAAACTGTTCTACCGTTAAGTGCTCGACTTCGCGTGCAGGTCGTCGGGCTACCGAAGCGGGGGTGCCATCCCCTCTGCAGAGAATCAAAATTGTGATGGCATGGCTTCGAATCATCCTCAGGGATGTTTCCAATAGCCCATTGTGCAGCTCTAGTACGACGTAAATGAACTATAGCTATAACTATATTGTTTTCAGAAAATAATAAAATATATCTGCAGAATATAGTTGAATGATAACAGTTTAATTCAATTATTATGTTTGTGGTATAATAACATACTGGGTTCAAGTATCAAAGTTACACGAATCTGTAAAATTCTTCGTATAACGAACTGAACTGAACTGAAATTGATGAAACATATATCATTGTAAAAGTTTGTTGTTTCTCTTTTGCGCTTTGCTTCTCACTTTTTCTCATGATTGACGCCTTTGATTCTGTGCGATGATAATCCTGGGTGCTTTTGTCTAAATTTTATTAAAGTTAAGCTTAAATTTATCACTTTTCCTTCTATATCTTTGACTTTTGATCTATATAAAATGCTAGATTAAATACACGCAACCTATCTCGTTAAATTCTCTTAACACTAAATTTTTTTTATTTTGTAAGTAAAACAAGTTTAATTAGTTATACACGTTTAAAAAATTTGAAATAAATTCTAATTACCTGCATATGCAAAAACGTGGTGTGTCAAATACTTTCGTGCTCTTTTTAAAACGAACCTTAAGCATTGCTGTTGTTGTTGTTGTAGTTACTTTACGTCGCACTAGAGCTGCACAATGGGCTATTGGCGACGGTCTGGGAAACATCCCGGAGGATGATCCGAAGACATGCCATCACAATTTTGATCCTCTGCGGAGGGGATGGCACCCCCGCTTCGGTAGCCCGACGACCTGCACGCGAAGTCGAGCAGGGTAGAACAGTTTAACGAGGACCAATACTGCACACCCTCGGTCCCTACGCAGACTGATCCAAGAGGGTCGCCCACCCGCACACTGACCGTAGCCAGTGATGCTTGACTTCGGTGATCTGCTGGGAACCGTGTCTTAACGATCAGTCCACTGCGGGACCCTTAAGCATTGCATTAGATTTTAAATGTAAAAATCATTGATTTCAGAAACTAATATAAGTTATCTGCAGAATATAGTTAAATGATAATGGTTTGATACAAATAGGTTCTTAACAATACATTTGTGTTACTTTGTAAGTAAAAGTTTGAATTTAAAAAATTTCTAATAACTTCTAAATCTCTATTTATGCAAAATTTCTTGGAACACATAATCACTTTTTAAGTCAAAATTTGACTCCCCGTGTAGTTGGTGACAGATGCACGTTAAAATTCTATCGAGTCGCAAAGTCCTCCATGTTCCCATAACAAATCATACCTCTGGGGGTACTGGATTGGAGATCCATCGTTCTCTGATTCAGGTCAAAATTACGATCTGTGGATGGATGATTGGATATATGAATGGGTCCGCCCTATAAATGGGTGCGACGTATGGTGTGGCAGAAGTTGAGTTCTTGGCCATAGATGGCGCCACTGGAAAACAAGAACAATCGCACCCCCTCTGCTTAAACAGGCATACGTCAACAGCAACAACAAATCAAAATTTAGATTTTGGGGCGTAATTTAAGTCAAGAACATTTTGATTTCAATAACTAATAAATTGCGACTGTAGAATATAGTTAAATTATAAGAGTTTGATGCAAATATTGTGTTCTTGGCACAATTTATTTTTTGCTTTAGAAATTTTTTTAATGTGTCTCTAAATTGTTTGAAATAGCGTTTTTAATTAGATTTTCAAGCTTTTACCTATTATCTTTTAATTTCAGTAGTGAAGATTTCCTACCACTTTTACATAACTGAAATTGGAAATAAATATTAACGGATGAAAACTCTATGAAGTTTGTTAGGAAGCAACCCTGCGACTGAGTGGTTGCGTTTCGAGCTCCCGTGCCACAAGTCCGGCGTTCTTTCCTCTGACCGGGTAAATTTGATACAGCTTTTAAATTCATCAATGGCAAGTAATTAAAATCAGATAGAATATTGAGGATTTTTGAAGAAACTGTTTTTACATAATTATGTATTTAATATTTTTTTTTATAAATGTTATTCTTTTATATATGGTTTCAAATGTTTTAAAAGAAATTAACCACACATCAAGCTCATTTATAGAAAAATATACACATGTAGGAATAGTTGAACATTTAAGATTTAATTTTAAATGTAATTTTTGTTATAAAAGTTTGTAAATGTTTTTTTTTAAGAAATTATTTGGGCTGGGATAGCCTGGTTGGTAGGGCGCTGGACTCAAATTCGTGAGAGAGGAAGTTCGGATTCAGCTGGCCAAAGACACCCGTGTAGCAATTGAGGGTTGGTGCAAGTTAAATCTGTTTAGTCACTAAGTCCTCCATTTTCTCATAACAAATTATGCCTCTGGGGGTACTGAATTTGAGATTGATTGTTCTCTGGTTCAGGTCAAAATTGCGACCTGTGGATGAATGAATGAATATATGAATAGGTTCGCCCTGTAAACAGGTTCGACGTATGGGTGTGATAGAAATCAAATTCTTGATCATAGATGGCGCTACTGGAAAACAAGAGCAATCGTACCCTCAGTGCCCTAATAACCAACGACAACAAGAAATTACTTACACATTAACTCGTAAATAAAACAAATATAAGCATATAGGGATAATTAACATTAAAATTTTAATTCTAAATATCATTTTTTTAAATAGTTTTCAAATGTTCGCAAATGTTTTTAGAAGAAATTGCCCATGCATAAAGCTTATTAATAGAAAAATCTTAGCTTGTAGCAATAAATAGGCATTCATCATGGTATTCATTCAATAGCAAATGTAATTTTTTTATAAAAGTTTTCTAAAAATTGAAGTTTTCTAAGTTGAAAATTTGTTTGAAGTAATTATTTATGCATTAAAATAATAAATAGAAAATATGAGTGCACAGGCATTTAAGATTTAACTTAAAATGATATTTTTTATGGAATTTTCGAAAGATTGTAAATGTTTTCAAAAAAATTGCTAATAAATAAAGAATCTTAACAGAAAAATATTAACATGTAGGGAAAATTGGGCATATGAGATTTAATTGCAAATGTTATTTATTTATAAAAGTGTTCAAATTTTAGCAAATGTTTTTGGAGAAATTTCCTACACATTAAACTTGTAAATAAAATATACAAACATCTATGATTATAAGGTATTTAAAATGCAACTGTAAATGTTATTTTTTTATCTGAAAGTATTCAAGTTGTTTTATAAATTTCCTCTTTATAAAGCTCATTAAGGGAGAAATACAAAAATATAGTTGTTTTTTAGGCAATTAAGGATTAATTATAATTGTTATTTTTTTTACAAGTTTTAAAATGATTGCAAATATTTTTGTAGAAGCTACTTAATAGACCTACTTAATGGAACCTAACCATAAACCTACTTAATAGAAATATATAATCAAATAAGAATAATTGGATTCTTTATATTCAATTGTATTTCTCATTAAAAATTTTAAAAATGGTTGCAAACAATTAAATTTAAACAGGCGGCTCTACCAGACAAAATGTTATCACGCGGCGTTTTCTTAATAACATTTGACTCTTCTTGAAAATAACTCGAACAACGTGACTTCTAAGTATATGAATGGCGCTGTGAGCGCTTAGCAACCACACGTATTCAGTAACGATGCCATCTGAATCCGTAATTTGTAACCTTCATGTGACAAGGAAATTAAATGTTCAAGTACGGGAAAAGCACTTTTCAGTACTGGTAATACAATAAAATTAGTAAATCTCTAAAAATGACCTTATATCTGATATATGGCATTTTTCTGTACTAGTTTCGAAATAAATAGCAGAAATAACGATATTCGTAAATTCATTTTCAAAATGAAATATAGCAATTTTATGTTTTATAGTACATGAAGTAAGTATATTTACTTGAAAAGAATATACAGATGGCTCAATACAGCATAAAGATACACGAACTATTTTATTAGCATTGAACTTTCATTTCTGTAATTAGAGAAACGCGATATTTGTAAAAAGGAAGTATATTTAAGGGCATTATCAATTTTAAATAATTTCATCTGATCTGTCAGTGTTAAATAAATCACTTTTTCTTTTGTTGCTATCTAAATTAAAGAAAATTTTCTATCAAATCTAAAAGTGTAACAACTGTGAAATAAAAAAACAGTATATCTCTGAAAATGACCTTACACTCTATGTAACCTTTATGTACTAGTTTCGAAATAAGTATCCAAAATAACGATTTTCGTAAATTTACTTTTGCATTGAACAGTTTCATGTTCAGGGTTCAACTAACCAGTGGTATGCACCTGGAGTCTAAATAAATAAATTGTTTGATGAATGAACCAAGAAGTAAAACACCCTTTATGCCAATTTTTTAAATTTTTTTTATTATTATTTTCGCCGTAAATCAATTTCTCGAGGCCACTAAATATCACTCCTGACCAAGGGCATAAAACAGAGCCGTTTTCTTTCCTTGTTTCCAGGTCTAGTAAATTAATAATGAAGCATAGGATAAGCAATGAAGTGAATATATTTATAAGTCTTATAGTGAAATTTCTTATTATTTAAGACTGTTCTAAATTAATTTTAAATATATTTAAACATTGAGATGAAAAATCCCAAAAAACCGAAACGAAAAGATATGCATGTCACTGTAAAAACTTCTTTAGATTCAAAAGTTAAAGGGAAAAAAGTCTATATATATCGAGCCCTCAAAACAGATGCTCATTCTCAAGACCCTATGCATGAATTTTAAATGGTGGTTTTGTCCTGATAACTCTTTTGAGAGCTTGAAACAAGGTGACTTTTATAAAACCTAATTTTTGAAGCTAATAAATTCTTTGCATTACTGAATAAATCAATAAACAATGCCTACAAATCAATCTAACTTTTATTGTTCACCAATTGAAAATTATGCTTGAAATTTTTCATCAATTGAAAGGTACTTTAAGAAGAAATATTATCCCGGGTAAAAAGGTTTCAAGAAGATTTTATTGCAACCAAAATCAAAAATTTCATCTAAAACAATTTTATATGCCGCTACAATGTTGTATTTTCAAGAAAATGTTTTTGGAAATTTCTATAGCAGGATTCAATCTAACTATTTTTCAATAAATTACAGAAAAAAAACCTTTAATGATAATGCACTCTTATGACGCCAATATTTAATGGTACCGTCAGATGGGGTGACTTAGTGCAACGAGGGGTGACTTTGTGCAAACTGTTAATTATTAAATAACTAACATTATAATAATTAAAAACAAAAAATTATGCATGATTTGTTATCTCAATTGATAAGACTTTCAAAGTATAACCTACCTTCCTGGCCAGGATAACTAGAACATTTTCAACCGAGCAGACTTTCCAGCCTCCGATTTTGCGACGTTAAAAAATTTGAAACTGTTTGTAACTTGAGCTCACAATTTTTCAAGAACGATGATGTTGCCAGTTCTTGGTAAACCATTAGTTCGTTATGTTGACAACTCAAATCAGCTCATACCGAGCTTAAAAGAAATACCCCTAGATAGCACGACACAAAAATTGAAGTCACACAATTTTGCACAAAGTCACCCCCATCTGACGGTATATAGCAGGTATGGAGATATTCTATTTATTTATTAAGTACACTGTTAGAGTTTCCATTCTAAAATAACGGTAAAATAACCGACAACAGTCTGTCCATTCAATTGACCGTAATGTTTACGGTGAAGGACATTTTCTAACTTTGAGGTTTCGAAACCGTTTACAACTAGCATGGTTTCAAAACCATAAAAAGAAATGGCTTTATGATGCTGCCCTCTCTGCGAAAAGGAAAGCATCGTATTCTAATAATTCAGAGTATAATAATTCGAGGAGTGTATGACAATGCAAACTCCTCATCTGTAGAAAGGAATCGAAAAATATTGTTGCGTCATCGATGGGACTCGAACCGACGTCGCCTCGGTCATGCGGTTGACAGATTAGCTCTATTGGCTATAATACGTGCTCAGCTGTAAGAAACTAAGTAGATTCATTAGGTAGGCCTAATTGGTGCGATAAAATTCTGGTTGTTAAACTGTATTAGGTGAAAACAGTTACTAAAAGGTTTTTCTATCAGTTAACAGTTTGAATACCATTTTATTTATGGTTATTTGACCATTTTGTTTCAATGCGGTAAAATAACAATTAAATGAATTGTTATTTAACCATTTTCTTCGACAAATTTTTAACAGTGTTATGTATTTATTTTTTTCATTTATTTTTCTTTATTTATTTATATCGTTCTATTCCATTTTATATGCCTATTTCTTTCGCATATCAAATTTTATTATGAATTGTTTTCTAATTTTCTGAGAAGATTTTCCTCGCCTT
Source organism: Parasteatoda tepidariorum (assembly GCF_043381705.1). Lineage (NCBI taxonomy): Eukaryota > Metazoa > Arthropoda > Arachnida > Araneae > Theridiidae > Parasteatoda > Parasteatoda tepidariorum. The sequence continues at coordinate 8,709,349 of NC_092215.1, read as the reverse complement.
TCTTTCTCCTCCTTAGGTTAAGAGATGTCAGCGTTTAAAAAAAGATTAAGAAAAGCAAATATGACACACTTGTTTGGTACAAAATTGACATTTTCTTAAGATTGTAAGAGAAGAAAAGAAATTGTAGTTATTCGAAACTGCTGTAAGCGAAACAATCTCCGCAGTTTAGTTAATCTTAAATAAACTTTTTCAATGTCAAGATATGCAATCTCATTTTGACTCACATTGTCCTGTAATAGCTGTCTACTTTATCACTATTAATAAATCAGGAAAATTTAAAACGGGTCTGTAATTCTTATTTTCTGCTTCAGTCACTATCTCTAGAAGTTCACTAACATAATATTTAATGACTTAAAAAAGCAGGTAGGGTGATAAATTTTGAAATGTTTTGCATGTCTCGTGAACGCTAGAAAGACGAAAAGGAACAAAACAGTTCCGTTTCAAGTGTCATTTGCAAAAACAGCCCAATATTGATAGTAATTCTAAAGTTTCTGTTAACAAATTTGAATGCAATAACTGACTAAATCACACGTTTTTATAGGGGTGCTCTTTCTTTCTCTGTAAAGCATTTAAGTCAACTCTTTGTTTGAAAAAGTGGTACTACAAACTATTAAGGACTTGACTTAACGAACAAGATAGATATGTCTGTTGTCAAGAATACCAGAAATAATCAATTTCTGCTCATTGTTGGAATCTTTGAAATAAATTCAATTTCAACAATGCAAAAATTATTCCCCCCTCCAGTCACATAATTTTATCTTGATGCCCTGGAATCCTGCTTCATTCATATGAATGCCGATTCCCTTCTTAACGACATTAGTTTCACACCACCTCACCATATCACATGGAAATGCATTTTACCCTGATTTGCCACTCTCGACCATTGTGGTTTTTCTTGTTCTGTTTTTCATTTTTCTCTTTCTCTCTCTCTCTACTACTGCGGTTTTTCTAGTTCTGATTCTTCTCTTTATTTTTCTATTTTCCATTAGCAACTTTACGTTTTTTATTTCAAATCACTTTTGTTTCCTCTAATTCACGTCTGGCAAGTCTCGAAATTAGGAGAATATTTTTGAAGTGCTTGAAGTATTGTCGACTATTATCTACTTTTTATACATTTTTGAAGCGATTTAAATTTTTAATCAGGTAATAATGACTTGATTAATTCTAATTTGTTGAAATTAAAATTGTTGAAAATGGTAAAATAAACTCAAGCATCAAAAGGATATAAGTATTTTAAATAAAAACATTTTGCCTTTTTTAATGTAAATTTTTCATGATAAAATTACGATGGTATATCAAGTTCTTACACTAAATCTTGGGCCTAACTCTTTGAATGTTACAAATCAGTCTCAGTTTTAATTTGAGCTAAACTTCTTCTATTCATAATTTGCGTCCACAAAATAGTATTTCATTAGTCTTCAATTCCAATTTTCCGTTCTTCCTTCTGAAACTTAGCTGACTTTAGTTTGGGCTGTCTACCCGAGTTTTTCAAAAATAAAAAATTTATTTTTTACAGTTCAGAATTAAAGAATTCTTTTGAATACCTCTATATTTTATTTTGATGAAGCTAAAAACGCCATTTTTAAACAAAGAAATCAAAAGTTGAGAGCCCTTTTGAATATTTGAGTATGATTTCAAAAATGACAGTTTTTATAAAATAATCTGAAAGTGACGAACACTTTTAAGTGTTAGAGTACGATATTGAGCCGGCCGAAGACTCCCCGAGTAGTTGGTAACTGATGCACGTTAAAATTCTGTCGAGTCGCTAAGTCCTCCATGTTCCCATAAGAAATCAACACCTCTGGGGGTACTGGATTGCAGATCGATCGTTAATTTCAAAATTCGTAATTTTAGTCAAATGACTGTGTCAACATATTTGCTACTAATTGCAAATTATGTCAAAAAAATTGTAGAGAACTTACATAATATTGTTTTATAGTTTTGGAGGTTCAAATAACAAGTAGTAAGAAGACCAAGTGAAGGAACAGCTCTTACCAGTGAAGGAACACAAAATTTTCCAGTGAAGGAACACTTAATTTTGGTTATTTTAAATGCTCTTTATGAATTTATATGCCATACAAATATCTAAAAACAAGCCTATTCTTGAAATTCGAACATACAAATACTTGGAAAATGTTAACTTTTTTTTGTAATCATGAATTGAAAAGTAAAGTGTCAACATATTAACACATACTATTTATTCACTGGGAAATCTATGCCCAGTAATGGAACATCCCTGTTCCTTCACTGGTTAGAAGTTATTTTTTGTATTTTTGACATACTTTTGATGCAAAACATCACTAAAGGTACAAAAAAATTAAAGTTTTTTTTTCATTTTTATTAACTTAGGAAAAACCCTGTAAAGGAACACTTGTTCCTTCACTGGTTTTTCATCGTTTGGTAATCCTGTGAATAAACACTCCCTTATCTCAGTACTTTATTTTCTATGATGCTTAAAAAAAATAAAACGTAACTTCATTAACTATATTTTGAATTCTTATTTTCACGGTGAGAAAAATAAAACTATTACATGAAATTAATTCCACTTCAAACATATAAATACAAACACTCACCTTATAATTTTTTCAAAGAAACAAGGTGTTTCAGAGATAATAATAAATTCAAAAATTTTTCAAGAGAAGTCTATGTGACCAGGTAATCCAAAACATTGCTAGATGATTTCTTATTGTTTAGCAGTAAGCTATTGTTACCAATCAATCTAAAGAAAAACTTTCAAATTCTTATTTTTAATCAATATATATGAAATGTTCCTTCACTGGTTGGTTTACCCTACACAAAAATTTATTTTCACATTTAAATATTCGTGAATCCCAAAATAACAAGGAAATAATTAACATATTTATATAATTTACATATATATATGCTACGGCGAAAGACCGAAATCGGTGGTTGTTGACTTTTACCGGCGAATGTCGACAAACACCAAATACGTCTGTGAAAGATCGAATATTTCATTACATTCTACATTCGGACCCTCACCGGTGCATGTCGACAATCACAGATATGCTTTGGTGAATGTTCAAAATATTTATTACATTCGATTTGATATGAATTTATTCGTGGATATAATTACTTTTATTCGATATTTTAACCCTACACTGATGTTTTTTTATGGTTAAGTGCCACTGCCCGGTATTCATTTGCCCGGTATACCTTACACTGATGTTTTTTTAAGGTTAAGTGCCACTGCCCGGTATACATTTGCCCGGTATACCCTACACTGATGATTTTTTAAGGTCAAGTGCCATTGCCCGGTATATATTTCCCGATACTCCAAACACTGATGTCTCTTCTAATCTATCGTCAGTAATTATTGAAATATAGAATAAATATAAATATATCAAATAAATATAATAATATTAACGAATAAATTAATATAAAATTGGATATAACAAATATTTTGGATATTCACCAAAGCGACTAGGTGATTGTTGACATTCACCGGTGAGAGTCAGAAATAAGGGTATTTAGCAAATATTTCGGACATACACCAAGCGACTACGTGAATAATGACATTCACCGGTGAATGTCGACATTCTCCAGATTTCGGTGTTTCACCGTAACATATATATGTTAATTATAATTAACATATATATATATATTAAAATTAATGAAATTAATCTGTTAATATTAATAGTCGCCTACAGCTACTAATTGCCATTTGAAATTAGATAGTGTAAAATAATATAAACATTTTTATTTCTTAAAATTCAATATGTTTTTTAGAACAATATTAAGTAAAATACTAAAAAATAAAGACTACTAAAATTATTTTTACAAGGAATTATTGAAAGATAAACCAATTTTTTAAAATATAAAAATTTTGCGATTCACTTAAAACATTTCTAAGAAATAGCGAAATAGACAAAAAATTCAACTTTATTGTAAAACATAGTATATTCTCCATATACAATTTTTTTAAATATATTTTATATAGAGAATTACTTTTAACCTGAAATCAACGAGCAAAAGTTAAGTCTTCTTTTATTTTTTCCAGAAATACAATGCTTTTGTGTGACTTAAATATCAAATTTAATGGTCCAATTATTTTTCTCTAAATCTCCATTCAATACTACAGACATTTTATCCACATTTAAGTCCCGATTTATAATATTTTGAGACTAAAAGCATCCAAGCAAAAGTAATTCTTTCAAACTATTCATGTTTCATAAAATAACCAATGAAGCTAGTTTAGAAAATATATTCTTAATATTATCATATTATAAAAGTTACTATTCAGACTAGTAATTTAAGATCTCATTTTCATATCGTGACCAGATATCATTCTGCTTTTTTGAATAAATGAAGCACAATAACTTATAGATCTAAACTCACATCAATATTAAAGCTAAGAATGAAAATAAAACGATACCAATTACTGATTGTGCAAGAGTATTAAACTCAAACTTGTATGTAAATCATAAAATAATTTAAACAGCGTTAAACTTTTTTTTATTACTCCAAAGGGATTTAGTTTTAATAACTGATTTTAGATCATACATATGGTAAGCTTAATAGGCACTCACGAAAAAAATTCTAATTCAACAAATTCTAATATAACAAAAATTCGCCGTTAAAATGTCGCATTAAATGTTAATGTATATATGGTTTCAATCGTGTAATAAGAATTATTATAATTCAAATTTTAAGTATCTGAACTGTTTACAAGACAATATGTAATTTCATTTGCTCAGTTTTGTTAAACCTAGTTGTTGTCATGTCTATGCTAGTGCAAAGATTAGAGTCCTCCAAAAATCTTGATAACAAGGTTTGCAAGTTCTGGAGCCCGATGGCCAAGGAGAATTTCGATGGGAGGTGCTCCAAGTTGAAAGAGGGAGCCGATAATGGCCTGGCAGTCAAAAACATGGTCTAGAGTTAGTTGCAGATGAGGACAGTACTTGCAGATGGGATAGAATTTTATATGGGTGCGTGAGATCTTCATGCCCTTGAAATGTCCAGTACGTAGCCTAGCTATTGTAGAGGAGAGGTTTCTTGGGCAGTTTAGATCGGGGATTAGTGCTTTGCTAAAATGCTAGTTGTATATCCTTCGTCTGGCGACAGCATTCGCATCTGCACAGGTGACAGTTAAACCTAGTTTGAATCCATATTAATATATATACTCGCTATGATGTGTGCATGCTTGATTAGCAAACTAGTTTTATCCTGAAGTTATATTGTTTCTTAAAAATAATTTTACTGACTCTTACGTGTGTCTTATCTTACTGTAATTATAAATTTTAGTGTAACTGAATAACAAACAAGATGATGGCTACTTTACACCACGTAGTGTCAAACAACATTCTACGAGGAGAAACAAATTTGGGAAAAGATACCGTACTGCATGCTAATGACATTTCTGGTAAAGAGGGCCTGTGGTGACTCTGGAAATAGAGCGCTCGCTTCCCAATGAGGTGATCCGAGCTCTAATCCCAGGTCGTTTCGAATTCCGCACCCTGCTCAACACCGACCATAGTGCTGACATAAAATATCCTCAGTGGTAGACGGATCATAGGCATTTATATTTGGGGGATTCTTTGAAAACATGACAATTCGGAAAAAAAATTCTTCTAATTTAAAATCTTTAAAGCAATCTAAATTGTTTTTTGTATATTTAATTAGTTGCATTTATTAATATCTTACAGACAGCAGTGTAGTTCATCGACATTTGTTCAAGGAAAAAAAAATAGAAATTCACCAAATTTTGCATGCCAGGAAAATGACATATTAGCTTAGAAGTTAAGAAAACAGTCATTCTAAGCTAATAGTAAGTAACTGAACTTAAGAAACTCAAAAAGATAAAATTGAGAAATTAATTTTAACTTTCTATGTAAAAAAATTCCAAAAATAATTGTTGTGAACAATTTGAACATACGTTTCTTCTCGGTTTCTCGTTTTTATCTCAGTTTATTTTTCCTTGATTGTTTTTAGACCCTATGTTTTAAAATAAGCGAGTAAATTTAATTTTATAATAATTTACATCAAAATTTTTTTTATTCTATTATTTAAATTTAAAATATTTCAAATAATTTTATTTTGCATTTTTATTAAATTTTTTAATTTATACACCCAAGTAGAGTTTAAAGACTATGACAGAATAAAATTGTACAGTGATGTTCTCAGCTTAACCTTTATATTTTAACTATCTGTGTTTTGAAAATAAAACCTAAAGCCTTTGCGTTAGATAGACCATGAATTGTTTAAATTAATTCTTTTATCCACTGTAGAAATAATCAAAAATGTTTTTATTGTTGATATGTACAGAATAAAATTGTGTATAATAATCAATCATTAAACAAATAAATAACTTCGATTACATACAAGCATATTACAATTATAAATAAACTGGGTATTAGGTTAATATTTACTTTTCCTCTTTACCCTAGACTGCTTAAAAAATTTTCAGGTGACTGGCATTCATAAGCCAGGAAAATGACAGCCAGGATAATGATAATTTGCCATTTTACAGCATTTAACTTTACTTTAACATTTCGGCCTAAGACGTTTACTTTCCGCAGAAGACAACAGGATTTCTTGAAATAACTCAGGTAAATCTATGTAGTTTAAGTTATTAATGATTTCAAGAAGACAGGAAAATGGCAACTTGAAAATCTACTCACCTTGTACAATTTGTTGAAATAGCTTTTGAACCAGAAAGTTGGTTCTTTATTCCTGCAATAAGACATGTTCTGATAAGATGGCATTCTAATCAATCTCTTGACCTAAGATATTGATTGCTGGCGCTATCTATTTTGGTTATAAATTACTAAAAAAAAGTGGCAAGGAAAATGACTGATTTTCATGCGACAAACAAATTATTGACAGAAAAAATTATTTTCAACAAAGTTTTTGGAAATAATACCCTCTACATATATTCTAGAAATGCTTACGACGGTTGAGATAAAAAGAATTAGATATTGAAAAATTTTTGGGAATTTTTGAAGCTAGTTATTATTGGAAATACTGTTTGTGACATCCCAGGAAAATGACATTTTTAAATTAAATTAAATATACAAAATAGACAATGCTAATGCAAAGTAATTTTAAACTGCTAACAGCAATACTATTTATTATTTTTTTTAAAAAAATTCTTTTAGTAGTTCAGAATTAGATCTTGGAGCAAAAGACTATCAATTGTCGTATTTCGGGAGAATCACCCATTTATGCTAAATTAAGTCAGTGGTATTTTTCAATTGCCACTGACCATCAGTGGCAATTGAAAAATAATCAATTTCATCTCAATTGTCAGTGGTATTTTTCAATTGCCATATGAGCCATGATGGCTCAGGGGGTAGAGCGTTAACCTTCCAAAGAGGTTAGTCGGGTTCGAATCCCAGCCATGACTGTTAGATACGAATTCCGCACCCAGCTCGCACAGACCACAGTGCTGATGTAAAATATCCTCAGTGGCAGACGGATCATGGGTCAGAGACCCCTTGCCGTTAGGTTAACTATGTGAGGTTTTCGTATTTTTCCTCTTCATGTAATGCAAATGCGGGTTAGTTCCGTCAAAAAGTCCTCAACAAAGGTAAATTTCTCCCGACAATTGATCCAGGACTTTACTTGTCTTCTGAATCAGGTTCAAAATTACAAGGCTACGGAGTTGAGCATTGGTAGTCTTAAACTCAAAATTGGGTCGGTTGTTCAAGGACGGTTATAAAATAAAATATAAAACATTCCTGGTCAAGAAAACGTTAAAACTGAGTATTAAAGCCAAAAATACGCTATTTAAGCCATTCATTTAGTAATTTTTCCTTTCATATGGTAAGAGTTGCCGTAAGTTTCGGTTTTAAAATTTTATTGCCACACATTTAGTAAAAAATGCAAAACTGAAAGGAAAATTTTACCAAATAAGTGGTTTTTATGCCATGTTTTAAGGTATCATGATAAAATTACCAAAATTAAACACATTTATCAAATTTTATCATCTTTCATAAAACCATATTTCATTTTTAATTTAACCAAAATCATTGCCGAAGCACCTCAGTAAAAATTACAGAGCTTTCTGGTGTTCCCATAGAGCCATAAACATGGTAAATTTTATCATATTTAGTTAGTTTGTACCAAACTTTTTTTTCTCAGTGTACATTGTAAAACATTCGTTGTAAAGTAGTTGCGTAACTATTTTTGGTGTTGAGATGAATTGAAATTTTTTAGTTCATGTGGTCTCATTTTTTATTTGCTTTTTTCCTGTTATTGTTTTCCTTTTTTAATTCATCCATTTTTTTGGGTGCACTGACAACACATAAAAGAAATTCATTAAAAAAACATTCATTCAAAACATTTGGTTAAAAAAAACAAATATATATTCAGTAATGTATTCGCACTAATTCTTTGAAACAATTGTTATTTTGTCAATTTTATGTGATCTTCGGTGAGATAACTACAGTTCTGTACATAAAAATGTATTTAAAAATAAAATATATAACTGTTACAAATACATTCTCAAGTATAAAGTATGTATTTAACCGGTATTCCGATTGCTGATGTTTCTCCTAATCTATTTTCAGTAGATATTTAAATATCAAATAAATATAATAATATCAACAAATAATTTAATATCAAATCTGTTATAACAAATATTTCGGATATTCCCTGAAGCGACTCTGTGATTGTTGACATTCACCGGGGAAAGTCGATATTCTCTTGATTTCGGGCATTCACGGTAATGTGCATATAACAGTAAGGAGACGAAAAAATGTTAAGAAGGAGAAATTTACAAATAAAAATTAAGTATTAAAAATTTATTAACTGCGCATAAACTGTAAGCATGAAGAACCCATATTACTAGATAACAGTTCAGGTGGCTGGGTGGCGCAGTTGGTTTGTCGTCGGCCTTCTGAGCCCAAGTCTGCGGGTTCGATCCCCGGCCCAGACACCGGATTTTCGGGATGCAGAAAATCCTCAGCGGCCATGTCGTATGATTATGCGGCATGTAAAAGATCCCTGGAGTGCCTTATTGGCTCTTGGCATTTCCGGCAAAATTAAATTCCTAGTGCACTTTAGCATCCAAATAGAGTCTCGGTGCTGCCATCTAGTGTGGCAGAAACTAGACGTCCAAATTAACATGACCAACGGTATCTCACCCATTGTGGTGGTCCTGAAAGAGTGGATACCACCTCCGGAGAACGCACTAGGTCTGCTCATCGGCAAGACCGATTGAGCAGCTCATTAGAAATAAAATTAAAAAAAGATAACAGTTCTAAGAAAACAAAAAGAAATATCAACGAATAATTTAATATCAAATCGGAAGCAACAGATATTTCGTACATTCACCAAAACAAATATGTGATTCTTGACATTCACCGGTGAAAGTCAATATTCTCCTGATTTCGGGCATTCACGGTTATATACATATAACAGTAAGGAAGCAAAAAAATATTAAGAAAGAGAAATTTACAAATAAAAATTAAAAATTTATTAACTGCGCATAAACTGCAAGCATGTAGAACTCATATTAATAGATAAAAGCTCAAAGAAAACAAAAAGGAAAAATATTTTTCAATAAGAAAAATTATGAAAATTTTTTTTAACCTTTTTAAAATTAAAATAGTAGGAGCACCCACACTATTGTATCAATATATTTTGCTTTGGCTATATTTATACAATATTGGCTATATTTAAGCACTATTTTGCGGATATAATCGTGCGAACTGACAACTAGATTATAACTTTTCGTTGTCCTCATTATAATTTTTAATATTCTCATAATATTCTCCTTCACTAGTTTTCTTTGCATTTTTATCTTGCTAAAGTTACTTTTTAATATTCCTTACATTAGAAAATCAAAACTTAGAAAATCATCATTCCTTATTTTAGAAAATGAAAATAAAGAAACGAAAGAAATTTTTAAACAAATATTACTATAAAAAGCGCCATTAAGGGAAACCAACTGACCTCACAGAGATTCTTCATTCGCAAATGACTAATATATATTTCCGGTCAATACCCGTAATTATAGACCCTGTTTGTCTCGTATCACTGTAAAATGCATTAAATGATATACGATGAGAAAACATACATGGTTTTTAATTGAAAAAAAAAAAATCTTGAACCTGAAACATTTTTTTGAAATTAAAAGTTAATGGTTTTAAATATTTCTGTAAGTTTTTTTTTTCTTTTTTTGTTTAGGGCGATGATTCCAGTATAACTTCGATTGAACTCAGATGTTGTTATTCATTATTCTTCCGTAAACCCTACCATTCAAAATAAAACGTATTTTGATAAATAAAAAAATACCGATGCTTTCTAATGTTATTTTTTTAAGCAAAGGTGGAAAATTTTATAAATTTAATTTCAAGATTTGTAAAAATCAGAATCGATCTCCGACAAACCGCTTGCGGCTAGACTCAAAGAATTGTATGGAATAATTGTATTCAAATAATTGTATAGAAAACCGAAGGTCATGGGAAAGTCGTATCTCTCTTCCATGTAATTTGCTTCCGCTTGAAAAACTTTACCAAGTAAATTTTTAAAAAAAAAAAAATTCAATTTACCTCCCAGTTTGAATTCAAGCACATTGCCCTCACTATTTTTTAACAACTGATTGTGATGGTTCTTTTTTTAAAGCAAGGGAATGAATTAACAAAAAAGCGTGCTTTTCTATTCCATATATATATATATATATAAAACAGCCGACTTAATTTCGGGTTTACGACTACTGAAATTTAACTCCGTAGCCTTGTAAATTTGAACCCGATCCAGAAGACAAGGGAACTCCTGGATCAAGTTTTGGGGGAAATTTGCCATCGTGGAGGATTCTTTAATGGAACTTACCCGCACTTGCGTTACTTGCAGAGACACACCACGTAAACCTCCCACGACTAACCTTAGGGCAAGGGGACTCTAACCCATGATCCGTCTACCACTGAGGATATTTTACGTCAGCACTGTAGTCGGTGAGAGTCAGGTGCGGAATTCATATCGACCAGCCATTGCTGGGATTCGAACTTGGTTCAATTCATTGGAAGGCGAATGCTCTATCACCTGAGCCACCACCGCACATATATATGCAATTGAAAAATACTACTGATTCAATTTAGAATAAATATATTTGAACTATTTGATGAGCATTAAAATTCCTTTTTTCTGAGTGGACAAAGTGCGGGCGGAAAATATTTTTGAGCACTTCTTATAAGGCCATAAAAATGAAGTAAACAAAAGTTAATTCTGAATTCTATTTATATTTATATCATATGCACGAATAATCATAATTTATGTTAAAATAATATTAACACAATAACAACTTATTTCATTGAATTTTAGAAAATCAGAAAATTTTAAATAGTACATTTATAGAAAAAATTATTGGCGTTGCATGATTTGGGAAATCCTACACTGCACACGCAAGAAAATTTCATTGTGTCATTGAAATATTGATAAAATCCTAGAAAGTACTTTTTACGAATCCTAGAAAAGTCTTTTGCGGATTGATAAATAAATTGTTTTAAACTATTTTATGTTTATTAATAGAGCAATTTCGTACGTTATGTTAACTAGCATTTAAACTCTTTTTTTTATATTTTCACGCAGTAAAATATTGTTGCTGTCTTTTGTTAAGAATATTATGAAATAACCATTCTATTCAAACTTTATACTCTTATTTTTATTCGCAAACAACTAGAAATTAAAAAAAGCCATTTTGATGGACTATTCTCACGTCATGAATTACCGACATTGGCTTTTTTTGGTTAGAAAAATATATTTTGAGGAACTACTAGAAAACTTCCGCAATAATTTATGTTAATTCTTGTCACTTGATAGAATTATAAATTTTAACAATGAATTAAATTTAAACCTAATTGTTTTCAGAGAGTAAATTTTTGATCTGTGTTATTCTCCCACCTTTTAAAAACTGCCTTTAAAATAACAAAATAATATAATTTTTCATCCACTTTTTGTTCGACTCTCGTATATTGAATAATAAGCTAAAAGTTATTTTAACGAGAAAAATATTACAGAATTAAGTATAAATTTGAAAGTTAAATTAAATTAAAAACTAGAGAATATGTAACGCCTGTAGAAATATTATTTGAAATATTAATTTAATAATGTACAGTGCGCGAGAGAGAAAAGCGGAGCACCCTTAGTAATTTTTAATCTAATAATCTGATTTTTCCTTTACTAAAGCTCAATCTTATTCTTAATTCTCATCTTAAATGTGCTAACCTAAAAGTAAACGTTATTTTAAATAATCTAAGTAATTAGTGCAGACGATATTGTAAGTTACAAAATCAGACACTAAAAAGTACTTTTTATAAATAAAGTTTTTTTTTATGGTTTTGAATTCTTGACCCTTAAATCATGGGGGAGGGGCAGGTCGTAATCTAAAAAGTTGGTCCAAATAATCAAGAGTATTCACCAAATAGTGGAAAGAGTAGAGTATTACATATTTCTCCAGATCTCGAGAAATTTTTAAAATAAGATTAAAAAAATTTTGCACACAATTAAATTATAAAATTCATTTATCCAAAGATAAATCATGCAAAAAATAAATTTTAATAACTATTTGTTAATATTTTTTTTCATTTTTTTTAATAATAGTTGGAAAAATTTTTAATTGTATACAAATATTTGCAACATTTTAAGAAATTTTAAGTGGCAAAACTCAAAATTTGAACTCAGGTCTGATAGCGTCTGAGTTATATTTTAAGAAATTGCATATTTAAAATTTTATCTCAAAATAATTCCGTTCATTTTTAATTTTATTTTATCATTATTATTTTTTTGAGAGCGTGAATATTGTACATGCTCTCATAGGAGAACTAAAATTTTAGTACATAATACAAAAAAATTCAGTTATTAACTTTCTATAAATTATGAAGCATTTAATTTAATATTCTGAATTTTACAGAAGTTTAACAAAAGCACAGACATTATTAAAATGAGAACATTTTTGTGAAACGATTTAGAGAGCTTTCATAATTTAATTTTCTTTAGGGCTGAGATAATAAGAAAAAAAAGTAATACTATCATTCCTTGCACCCATGATAATATCATAAAAATCATATTAATGACTTGAAACAACTTTTAATATGCAGTCAAATAACTTCTTTTTAAAACCATGCTAGTTCAAAAAATTGAGAAATAGATATTTTTAAAATTAAAAAAAAAATCTTAATTTTCTGGATTTTTATTTTAAAAAAATTTTGATACCCAAAAAAATATAAAATATTTACCAATATTCAAGTGCTAGTATGAATTTAAGCAACACAAGTTTTAACTTAGTAGGTTTATTAAAAGTCAAGTAATCGTGTGGGCTAGCTGAGAAAAACGTGAATTGTAAAAAACAGATTTAAAGACAAAACTTTGATTATCTTTAGTAGAAGTCAGAAAATAGCTTAATATTTTAAAAGGAACTTTACAGCAAAAAAATTATATATTGAAGGTTACAAAAACTTTTTTAAACTTTCAAACCATGCAAAATCTTTACTTTTAAGTATTTACAATAAAATAAATATGCTAATAAACTCTCTTATAAATTCACAAAAAAATTAACTTGTGTTGAATTAAAATGTTAAATGTACGCTCAGTAAAAATATAATATAAATGTGGTAATCAATTAAGCTATTAGTGTATTTGTAAAGTTTGAATTGAAACATTTGCTTTTTATAAGATCAGAAACCTTATAAAATCAAATATTCTCAGAACGAACGTTTTAATTGGCCCTTTAATAGATATTTTAGGAATATATTTGATAACGCCTCACTTAGGAAAGCACTTTTAAATCTTGTTAGAAATACTAGAATCCAATCATGCCTTTAAATACGTTCTAGACTGACTTTACATGGTCCTTATATATTGCCTGGCTGTACTTTCAGCTACTAATGGGATCACTTGTCATTTAACGCTAAATTATTATACACTCAATAATATCGTGCATATCTTCTAACTCTGTTTAAAATCCCTTATCAGCGACCTGACATGAAATATGATTGCTGGCTATTCTGTAGTGTTTTACTCATCTATTTTGTCAAATGTAATAGCTGTTTCTACTCATCCATTTTGTCGAATCCTACAAGTACACTGTTAGAATTCTCATTCTAAAATTAAAGTAAAATAACCGGCAGCAATCTGTCCACTTAATTATCCGTAAAGTTTAGGAAAAAAACTTTTTTTACCGTTATGATTTTGAAACCATTTACCAAATGCAATAATGAAAACCACTATTGCATTTTGTCAAATGCAATAGTGGTTTCCACTCATCCATTTTGTCAAATCCTACAAGTAAGCTGTTAAAATTCTCATTCTAAAATTAAAGTTAAATAACCGGCAGCAATCTGTCCATCCAATTATCCGTAAAGTTTAGGGAAAAAAACTTTTCTTACCGTTATGATTTTGAAACCATTTACGACTAGTATGGTCATAAAACCATGAAAACAAAGCTATACGTTTTTTTAACCATTTACAACTACCATCGCTTCAAAACCATGAAAAAGAAATTTAGCTAGACATCGGAGCTAAGCTTTTTGCTAAGTAATGGACATCGGAGAGTGCAGGACGCTAGAAATTCATAAGTTGAAGGGAATGGCGCCGGGATAGCCTGGTCGGTAGGGCGCTGGGCCAATGTCCGAGAGTTCGTGGGTTCGAACCCCGCCGGCCGAAGACTCCCCGTGTAGTAGATGGTGCACGTTAAATATGTCGAGTCGCAAAGTTCTCCATGTTTCCATAACAAATCAATACCGCTGGGGGTACTGGATTGGAGTTCGATCGTCCTCTAATTCAGGTCAAAATTACGATCTGTCTATGAATGAATGGATGTATGAATTTGTCTGCCCTATAAAACGGACTGTGACGTGTGTGTGGCTGAAGACAAATTCTTAGCCATAGGATAGCGCCACTGAAAAAACAAGAAACGCACACTCTGCCTTAAATTTGCTCGGTTTCACCAAGCAGGCTTGTTCGTGTGGCAAGTGACATTAGAAACAACAACAAGGGAATGGGTGAAATATTGTGCTGTCAATGCTTGGACTCGAGCCCCTATTCTGTCGGTCCTGAAACTGTCAGAACTAAGACTCACTCTCTAAGCTATAGTATGTACCCAGCTGCAAGGAACTATGAGTTTCTTTAGTGGGTTTAGTAGGTGTGATAACTTTCTGATTGTTTAACTGTATCAGGTGAAAACAATTAATAAACAGTTTTTCTCACAGTTAACAGTATGGATACCATCTTATTTATGGTTATTTGACTGTTTTGTTTGAATATGGTCAAATAACAATTAAATAATATGTTATTTAATTATTTTTTTCTGAAATTTCTAACAGTGTGCGTTCAAATAACTTTCTGCTTGAATAAAATAAGCTCTATGAATGTTTATATTAGAAGTTAGGATGTTTAGGATTTTCTTAAATATTAAATTTATTTGAAAAACTATCGATAATACGAATGTTCTTCCTTTATTTTTTTTTTATTTTATTTTTTTNTTTTTTTTGACATACCTCAATTTCAGGTTCAAGAAAATGGCATTTTCTTACAGAAATATTTTATAAAAAAGTAAGAAAACTCTTAAATACTTAAAAAATTATTTCAATGATGGATAAATAAACTTACATTACTTACTTAAGTGTATTTTTTGTTAAAAATAATAGTATGATTTCGTATGTTGCTCTTTAGGACAGGCATCAAAACATTAAATTGCTTTTTCTAAAAATCTTTTGCTCTGTAAAATATTACATAGCTATTGTTGCCATTTATTTTGAATATTCCAAATAGCTATCCTTTGAACATTATACTCTTATCTTTATTTTATAAAAGAAAGATTTTCTTGGTGTTACATTGGCTCAGTTACCATCATAGATGTCCAAAATCGGCCCTTTGGGTTAAGAAGCATTTTTTAAGATATTTATTGAAAATAGCTATAATTTATGATAATTTTTGCCACTATACAGAATTATAAATTTACTCTGGAATATTTACTGTGAATTAAGCTTAAACTTATTTGTTGTCAGAGCTTGCTTTTAGATTCATGTTATGCCCCCATATTTTGAGAACTGTCCCCCTACGAATATAAAAAATATTCTTATATTCACAATTATAGCAAAGCTAAGAATCACATTAGTTTATCAAACAATCAAAAAACACTAAAGCATGCCTTCCTCATTAAAGCTGAAAAGTTTGAAAATAAAGAATGAATCATCGAAGAGATTTTTATTTTGGAAATAGCTCAAAATGCATATTTAAGAAACTAAACATAGCTCTAAAGGCATATTTAAGAAATTAGACATTGCTCTAAATGCGTATTTCAGGAAAAGGAAATAACTAAAAATTCTTGTTTAACGCTATTTTTTGAAGCTCTGTCGCCAAGGAAAATAAAAAGCCATAATTTAAGTGCCTTACATTTGAAGCAATGCAGTGATTTTAAGATATATTTATAATCTTGCCATGAAGAATTATCTGGGTTTTAGAACAAACAAATAACTTAAATATTTTAAAAGTAATTAAACTTTTTTTAGAAGTCGCCAATTTGGCGACATTTTTCCACCTAAATGAAAATTATCAAAATTACTGCCTTATTTTCAGTTTTTGCAAATTTTTAGGAGCCCAAGTAATGCAGCAGTGGAGTAAGTTTTAGACTACAAATGCTATTCATTCAAAAAATTAGACTACAAATGCTATTCATTTTTATGAAACTGTGGCTTTTCTCCTTACTGATGTTTAGCACCATTTTCAAAATAAGCGTATACAGCGCTGGCTTCAGATAGGCTAAACTTGACCTAACTGTCATGAGTAACAGTTGCAAAGTCACAGCAGTTCTAAAAATGGCATATTATTCACAAAAAAGCATAAATAAAAGCATATTCACAAAAAAGCATAAATAAAAGCATATTATTCACAAAAAAGCATTAATAAAAGCATATTATTCACAAAAAAGCATAAATAAAAGCATATTGTTCGCAAAAGAGCATCATTTCATATTATGACAGAGCCTTCGAAAAACAGCCTTAAGATAACGAACATAGCTTGAAAGGCATATTTCAGAAAATGGACGTAGACCAAAATGAGTATTTATTGAAATGGACATGCATCTAGATCAAAATACATATATATGGAAATATATCAGAATGTTTATTTATGAAAATGGACATAAATCAAAGTGCTTATTTTTTGAAAATGGACATAGATCAAAATGCGTACTTAAGAAAGTGGACATTGCTTGAAATGCGTATTTAAGAGTATGAACGCAACATGGAATGCAACTTTTTAAGTTAAAAAAATTAGCAGTACATTGTAACAATCAAATTGAATAAATTTGGAATTCCACTTACTTTTTTAGACACCAAGCAAAATCATTGTGATTTTTTTAACTGTGTTCATTATCTTAAATACGTATATCAAGCTGCGTACAATTTACAGACTCACATTTTAAGCTATTTCCATTTTTTCGAACAAGCATTTTGAGCAATTTGCATTTTTTCAAAGAGGTATTTCAAATTACGTGCATTTTTTCAAATACTCATTATGAGCTCTGTCCAAAAAACGCGAGATGACTTTAATCACAAAAATGTCAAATCATTACATAGAGAGGAGATTTCGACAAATATAAATATTAAATTGTTCTATAAATGGCCTGTAAGTATTTTTAAACGAATATTTAATTCTCAATAAGATAATTTTTAACAGATATTAAATTTTTAATATTTTATCTTTTCAATTTTCTCATTAATTGATTACATCATTTCTTATTTCTCCCTTTTGTTTTTAAAAAAATTTAAAAGGGAAAAATTCCTTTTTCTATAGATAACAGAAATTTCCTCTTCGTATTGTTGCAGTTTTTATTTAAAAATATTCGAGACACTTTAAAAAATATACGAGACACTTTAGGAAAGCTACTTAGAATATCTATTGATATTGAATTGAATTGTCCTTTATTCAAACAGAATTGTGAAATGAAGTTGGAATCAAAAAAGTGTTAAGTAAAACTAAAATGTTTCAAGACAGACTCGACGAAAAGATTTATAAAGTTGTTTTTTTCCTTTAAACTTTGATGGATCTATAAAGGAAAATGTGAACAATATATATATATATA